>NW_027506889.1:1908895-2051395 GCF_052324685.1 Brachyhypopomus gauderio
AAGTAAATAAGTACATAGGCCAAGAACAGAGCTAACACACATCTTCAGGAATGCTCCACTCTGTATCCTTTCACAAACGCCTGGCATAATAGACTCATTTGTCTAAACGTTACTGTGCTATGGATGTCACATACACAGAGAGCTCCGTTCTTTTATGTTCACTGTGAAGCAGCTCTCTGGTATGTCATGTAAGGCCTGCACCAAAGGGACAAATTCAACTCCAGACAGCAGTTGACTTCTTCATAAGCTTATCTGATGTGCTGGACAAAGGATTGTGGTGAACTATGATCTTGCCAGACTGGGGAATGAGGATGAGAAATGTTACTTTCCATGTGTTCATTAACACCTGCTAAGATTCCACGTACCACTGTCAGCTGTTGCGTGATCAGCACTGGTTGTTAAATAAATAAAGATTTAGTGGCATTCCTGCTGCTACAACTGATCTGCGTTTGTTCAGAACCGAGACTTCAGCCTTTATTGTAGTACAAATCATCCTTATCATATCTTAGTGAGGTTCCTGCATTGGTTTGCTAATTAGAGAAAAAGAGAAAGGATTTCTCAGCTGAGCCTTTATTTCCTATCACACCACTGCAATATTCAGCACCTTGGACGTTGCAATCACCACAGCAGATCATAACGTCCAGTATCTTATCAATACAGCCACATAACTATTGCTATAACTATATACTAAAACACTTATAACTTACCATCAATGTTAAAATCAATGTTTATAACACAGATTTTAACATTGATGGCAAGTTATATGTTTTATGTGCAAAGCAGGTGTTATCCCAAATCATGGGAAAGCATTGCATGCATATTAAAATGCTAATCGTAATGTTTCAGCCTTTCAAATAAAATAAATGATTGCTGCTTTAGAAAGAACAAGCTATGTTTTGCATGTCTACTGGCAGCTGATTTAGATCCTGGTGATTATGGAAGAGCGAGGAAGCATGGCACACTGATTAAGAATTTAGAGACTTAGGATCAGGGCTTGGTTACACACACAGGTGTCAGCACTCCAGAGAAGGAACCTCTGGTTTCAGAAATGACACTTTGCATCCTCGTGATGGTACTTTGGTAATACAGAGTGGAGAAACTTTTAAAGAGTGGGACATCTAAAATATTGTTTTATATTTTAAGTATTTCATAATACAACACTATAGGTTTGGGCCTGTATCTCTTCCTCTGGGATAAGTTATTGCCTATCCTGCATTCCGAACCGCTCCCTCTCTTCTGGCTTTATTGGCAGCGAAGAGCAGCAACTCGCGCGACGTTTTGGCCTTTAGCGAAATGCAGAACAGCGCAGGTGAGTTGGAGGGTACCGGGGCGGACTGGCAGGTAACCAGCTGCTGATATAACGCCAGAACAATCCGATATTGTATTAACACAAAAGCACCGCACGCGCGAGACCCTCAGAGTCCAGCCTGTTTTCTTCTCGTGACCAGTCTACACATATACAAAACTTTTCAACAGACACCATTCACTTATCCAGTGATAGTTTACAATTACGGTAATATTAATACTCATTAATATGAGGTAATAATATTAGTTGGTACAGGTAACTTACGTATAGTCCCAAAAGACGGACGCATTCCTCATGAAGTAGCCTGGCCAAGGCGGCCGCTCTCTCGGTCTGCCCCCCACTCCGCTGCCTTCCGTTAGTATTTAGGCTGGCCATTTATTTTTACAGTGACTAAAATAGCTCAGGGAGTGAGGATTAGTATTTTAAAGACATTTTAAACTATCTGTCCCACAGCGTTATCCTTTAGTGAACGAAGATCCTCTGTGCCGCTGGACTTTGCTTTAACTACTCGTAGATAATGAATTAGAGTGTCTTTTCCAGGCGGACGAGTGTAACACTGTTCCCCACTCATCACTGTCTGCACTCCACCTCCTACTCAAATGGGAGTCTTGGAAAATTTAAAGAGACGCGTGCCGGGGTGGAGACTAACTATTACGGCCACATTTCTCTGAGCGTTAACTTGATTAATATGCACAAACTCCAGTAAGTGGGTGAGCATACATTTATACAGCATTTTATAAACTGATCAGGGGACAAAAAACCCCCACAAGTGAATTGGTTCCTTGTCTCTAACGGTTTTGTGTCGTGCTTTGCTGTGGTGAGGCCGATTCAGCTTGTCACCATACATACAATAAACCAAATCAAAAAGAGAAACCACTGCTCTTAACTGGACATTTGGATACTTAATTCAAGTACCGACATAGCCTAGGTTGTATCTGAATTTCATTAATGTCACCCCTTGGTACTTTAAATCTGTAGTCGGGTGGCTAAAGGCTCTCGTTGTATTGCCAGATGAATGTTGCAGGATTCTCGGATGTTTCGTGCCACACGAGTTCAGGCGGTATTGGTGCAGTACCGTGCCGAGCCGTAGGGGGCGCCCTCGCCCACACTGCCCCTCCGAGCCGGAGAGGAGAAGCGCGCACTTCCTGATAAACAGACATACGGCTCGGCGTCAAAACCTCTAACATAAAAAAAATCACAATCCCACGTACGTTTTTGACTAACAGCAATCCAAAGTGCGTTTTCTTGAGTTGGACTGCCCTGAAGCGAACTTTGATGCAAACCAGAGAAATCCTGTGCAAGCGAGTTTGCTTTAGCTTCAGCTAGCAGGTTTAACCGGGTGGACATGAACTCGCTGGTGGGCTACGGAGTCTCATCCGACTCGGAGGGGGAAGAAGACGGAGCAGGCAGAGCCCAACTGTGAGTAATGTGTCTAACACAACTGTTAGCTTTCCCGGTACTGGGAGAGACGTTGCGCGTTATTACTATGTAATAACATAGTAACTGTGTAATAACATAGTAACTACGATAAATGTGTCTGTCCATCTGTCAATGTGTCTGTCCACGGTCTGTCCATCGTGATTGTGTCTAGCCAGAAAACAACAATGTGTCATTAACTAGACCAAGTGCCAAACCCACTAGAATACCAAGTGTCTTTGTATTTATTTAGGCTACTTAAAAATAAGTTTTTCTGCAGTGTGTAATTACATAATTACATTTCACTGTCTTTGTACAGGGCAGACAAAAATGTAAAAGATGAAACTGAGGAGAAACTTCCAAACTTTATGCTCGAGTCAGGCTCAGCGTCCAGCGAACCTAGCTCTGACTCTGAGCAAGAAGAGGAACAGGCCTCTGGCGCACCCGACCCTCATTGCACGGAAAACGTGCCCTCAGCCCCCGAGACCTTGCTTCCTCCCTTGATCAGCACCGCCTGTCACAAACTACCCCCTCCTCCCCTGGGCACGCTGGGATCAGCAGCGCTGCCTGGAGGTAGCAGTGTGTTCACGAACCCCTTTAAGCAGAGAGCCGAGGAGAGACTGAACGTGCTGCGGAAACACGTCCCACTCACACTACAGGCCCATCCCACCCAGATAGGTGGGAAAAAGATGTGTCTAGCATATAGAAAAAATGGCCGCTGTCGTTTCGGAAGCCGTTGCAAGTTTGCCCACGACAGCGATCTGCAGAGTACAACTACTACAGGTCGGGCCCTTGAGCCAGCCGTCTCCGAGAATGGCCCCGTGGATCCCCCGGACTCAGACTGCAGGGCCACCATCTCAGAGAGAGACGGGGAGGATGACGAAGACAACCACAGGAGGAAGAAGCAGAGGGTTGGACTCAACGATAGTCTCGTACCCCCAAAACGAGCACTAAAGCAGTACTCCATGCTCAGAGATAGAACCTTGCACTCCTAGGTCTTGGAAGACAGGAACTTTATAACCTAGGTGTTGTATTTTCAATGAATTAAACATTTCAAGACACCGTTATATGAACAATATAAAGAAAATCCAGCATTAAATGGATAACAAACAATGTTATCCATCACCCTTGCTCAGAGAGAGAGACTGAAAAAGAGGAGTGTAGTAACGTTTATTGAATTGGTTTAGCATGACTCAAAGACTTACCAAATATCTAACTTGTTAAAATACGTCATAGGCAGTGTTTAGTTACACCATTTCTCTAGCTCTGGTTTAGTCTGGTGAATGCTAGTAAAGGAGAAGTGACCTCTAGGTCGATCTGTAGTGAAGACTCTGTTCTAATGCACTTGCGTTATGTAGAAAGAAGCATTTCCACCTGTGGGTTGTGGGAGTCCTGATCAAACCCTGCGGCAGGACTCGCTTCACCTTCCTCATGAGGTAAATCTAAAAGCCAACAGGTCTCAGCACTGCCGACCTTGTGTTCTGGCAAAAGTCTTCATACGGAGTTCTTCTCAGTATGTTTAAGCTACCGAGTCACGTTTTGTAATTATTCAGGACAGATGGAACTGTGTAATAAAGTCTTTTAAGCCCACGTACTGAATGGTGATGTTTCTGTGAAAAAGACTCTGAAATGGAACCAAGTCAAAAGCTGAGACTGATCCTTACATATTATCCTGTGGGACAGTCTAGGATTTCATCATCTATTGTGTAGAGAAACTTTGCTTCAATAAATACCCCCCCCCCCCCATGGTTAGCTATAAAAGAGGGAAACACTATGCTTCTATTAGAGGGTTGTTGAGATAATATATGAGTGCAGTGTTTAGATATATATATATATATAAAAAAAAGTGGTGAAACAGATTACAAAAGTTTTTAGAACTCAAAAACACAGACACATGAAAATAAAAAAGTAATATTTGGAGGAGACTAAAACTGTTTATGTACAAAACATAACAACAACTTAAAACAAGCTTTCCCTGATACATACATTTCTAGGAACCTACCGAAAGGTAATATGAATACATATAATATATTTATGATCCTATATATTTAAGTTTGTAGGAGGTTCACTAAGGAGACTAATACACTAGGCAATCTCCTCACCTTCCTGCATAATTATAAGGTGAATCTCACAAGAATTGCTACATGAGTCCGTGCTGTATCTGCCCCTCCGAGCTGTCCGTCATAACCTGCCCCTCGCCGCCGCCTGGTGCTTCCCAAACACCTCCCACATTTCCATTCTCTGTAGGACCGCTGCTCTCCCAGATGGCCCCGCCCTCTCCTGTCTCCTGAGGAACAGTGGAAGGTTGTTGGGAGGGAGATGATGATGAAGGTTGAGGCTCAGCAGTGAAACCCAGGGAACCTCTACAGTCAGAAGAGGATTCAGGCAGGGTGTGAGTGAGCAGGGTGGTTGTTGGGGCGGAGCTAGGATTGGGGGGCGGAGCTAAGATCTGCTGGGGCTGGGTGGTCTGGAGGGGTAACTGCTGTGTGACAGAGAGCATAGGCAGCTGCTGGATGTGCTGCTGTTGCTGGGTAACCGGTGTGAAGGTCATGTGGAGGATGTGCGGCTGAGAGGCATACGACTGCACAGGCAAGGGCTGCACCAGCGTGGCCTGCTGGGCCACCGTAGCCGAGGGCTGGAGGGCCAGCGGCTGGACTGAGGCCTGCTGCTGATGGCACACCGGAGCAGACACGAACTGCAGTGGCAGGGCCTGCAAGGTGTGGGTGGAGGTCTGGTGTGACGAAGCACCACCTTCCTCCACCTCTGCAGCGGGCAGAGCCAGGGTGACGGGCACACGCATGCCGTGGAGGGAGTGGTCCTGGTCGACCACCATCACAGACCCCACATGGGCGACAGCACCTGGGCCGACGGGTGCCAACGAGCCCACCTGACCCACTGCCACCTGCACAGAGCCCACCGCCACGTCGGAGGGCGCCTGCTCGGTCCGCACGGGCCCGGAGGACGCTTCCAGCAAGGCTCCCGGCGTGGTGATGAGGGCACCGGCGTTGGCTGCCAGGGCTTCGGCAATGAGAACCTCAGGGTGGCTCTTGGCCTTGTGGGCCACCACACTGTCCTTCTTCTCAAACTTCTTGCCACAGATGCTACAGGAGAACTGGTACGAGGCATCGGCGTCATGCTTCTTCATGTGCCAGTTCAGAGACGCTTTCTGCCGGCAGGTGAAGCCACAAATCTCACACCTGCGCCATGCGGAGAGAGACAGACAGAGCAGGAATGCCACCAAGGTCCCACCCCGCAGTAGTAATAGTTCCACAGTTATCTTTTGAAAACCGATAGTATAATATAAATGTAGTTAACGAGCACAGTAATGACAAAGGTACATCAGGAAAACGGGCCGCTTCTACAGGACAAAAATGTCCCCAGATGTTTTGTGTGAGCATCCATGTGTGTGTGTGTGCTATGGGGGCAGGAGATCTACTCACTGCAGAGGTTTCTCTCCTGTGTGGATCATACGATGCACAGCCAGGTTGTGGGAGCTTTTGAAGGCTCGCGCACAGAACTCACAGATATAGTCCCTCTGATCTGCAACACACACAGAGCAGAACGCCCACCATGAACACAGTAAGTCCGAGCAAAACACCCCACAACACAGCACACAGAGCACCATGAACAAAATGCCATGTTAACTTACATCTGCTCAATATTAAAAGTTTGCACCTTTCAAAAAGTTTTTTTTTTAAAGTTCCGGCCCACTTCTGCAGAACCTTTCTGACACCACATTCTGGATCTATATCTGTCTGTTAGTACGAGCATGTTTTTTCGTTTTGTACCTGTATGGTGCTTGGCGTGACGTAGTAACTGTTTCTGAAGCCGGAAAAGTCTTCCACAGGAGGGGTGAGGACATACATACTTCTTCTTCATTAAGTGCTGGTATTTGATGTGATGCTGTGCGAGAGAGAGGAAATGACCTTCAGGAAAGGTCCAGAAGCTCAGAGGTCTCAGAGCTACTTTCAATTTGGTATTATTGAACAGAATATGTATTTTACGTGGTGCATGTATTTTAGATTAGATTTACATGCTGTTAGTCACCCCCTACTCAGTGACGTCAGAAACTGTATTTGCAAAACACCTGTTGTCCCCAGGAGGACAGAGTTAGTTTACATGGGGATATTTTTTAATCTCTGAAACCTTTAAAGATGGTGGATGATTTTAATGTGAGAAGCGCTGCACAATATCAGAGTGTCAGCACAACACAGCATATGGAATACAAACATGTTTAGTTTGATTAAAGTGAAGCATTTAAAGCAAGAGCCATGTAGGGATCGCTGCTACCAAGTTCCCTATGTAGTGGTCACTGCTACCAAGTTCCCTATGTAGTGGTCACTGCTACCAAGTTCCCTAGACATCCTGTCAAAATGCAAGGCTGCAAAGTAAAGGATGCAGTGAGGTGTGATCACATGACTGATATGTAAGCACGCTTCACTGACAGCAAACCCCTGGCCTGTGTGTCTGCTCGAGCCTCCTGGGAGAAGCTTTTCTTTTTTTAACACCTAAATCCAGCCTTAGTCATCATTGCTGGGCTCCTTCTGTCATCAGCTGTCATTAACAGTCTCAGTCTGTTCAAAGTACCCAGTTAGTTAATATACGATAATCATTTCCTTTAGAATTCTTGTTAGACTGAATTTTAGAGCCACCCAAAGGACTTTCATTTCCACTCATTTTCGTGCTGCCCAGAAAAATGAACGAAGCCCGAAAGGTGAAGGGAGACACAACGAATCCTCCCATGACTACAGTCCTCGCACGGATCACAGATGTTTCCCAACCAGTGTGTAAAAGGTCTGTGAGCCACGAGAGCTGTGGTAACCTGTAGGTAGCGAGGATGTGCCAGAACTGTTCCACAGCCTTCCATCTCACAACGGACATACTGCACCGGAGGCTTCTTCCTGTAGAGGGCAGCAGTGTGTTCAGCCCCGCCCCCTCCCCAGAGGAAGGGAGCGCGTCTCAGACTGCGTGTTAGCATGAGCGCGTTGCTGCGCCAGGTCAGTTACTAACACAATTATTTTTACTGCGTCGGGTTGCTATGTCGTCTAGCACGGTGTATTCACCTTCGTTTCGGAAGACGAGGGCTTTTGTCATCCTTCCGTCGCCTGCCTCTCCTGGAGGAAGACGGAGATGCATGTAAGAAACAGGACAGTACCTGATGAACAGTTAATGAAAACCAACAAAAGTTTGAAAATGAAAAGAGCTAAAGAACGAGACATTTGGATTCAGCACTAATCACATCACCAACATTAAAGTTTACTGCAAATATACTGAAAAAAAAAAACCCAAACAGAATTAGAATTAGCTCTTGAACAGGAAGCAGTCATACTTTAAAATCAGCTGTCTGACTGATTAGTTAGAATATGCTTATGCACATAAATATGGGGCCTCTTTTCAAACGAATCCCTTCACATTTCTCTCTTAACACCAGGGATCCCAGATGGCTTTTTGTCTGTATCTTTCAACAAGCTGTGTTTGTTTTGGTGCAATATCTCGTCCCACGCAGTGTTACGACAAGTCAGCTCGGCAATGTTTAAGTGTCTGACGCACCCCCCCCCCCCCCCCCCCCCCCTTAAAGGACTGAGGAGTTGTAGAAGTGCACAGTAGCAGTCGACCCAGACCACACATTAACCAAATGTTCACCACAAACCCCAACGTCATAACGAATGAGAAATTAACACTACAAGGACAGCACAGCACTGACCAAATGAAGTCAAGGCAACGAATCCTTAATGCCTACTGGTTCTTCATCAGTGGAAGCATTAGGACAATAATTCTCCATTATTCATTACTCTGAATGGCTGAACCATTTTTAGCTGAGCTTTAGCAAAACCCATTAAACGTGAATGCAGAATATGAACCAAAGTTTGACTCTTACAGTGCAGCATATCCCTGCAAAACCTCTTCATCAAACCCAATGCCTTATTAGAACTTCATTACTGCATAACTTCAGTTACTACGTATTTGTTGATTTAAGATGTTAAGTGTGAGGAACATTCACATTTGAGAAGTTATTTTATCATTTTATTTTCTTTTTTCTAGCCAACTGGGTTTTACTGTGTAAAGCCCGTGTTATGACCTCATTACTGGACCAGCCAGTTCTGCATTGTTCCCTTGTCAGAACTATAATGATTGGTACAGTGTGTACTGGGAAGAGTTGCTGCGTACCAATTTATTTAGGTCTCAGCATAGTTAATCTAACTTATGACTGCTGATATTAGTCATTTCACACAGTGGGTGTCCTTCAGACTTGTGTGCTGTGCTTTTATAATCTTGGGTAGAAAAGTCCTTTTTTTTCCATAGGTTCAACAAATGAATTAAAGTGTCAACATCAATTAATCAACCAACCGTTACTAACTAAATAAATTCAAATTCAAACAGTTACTCACTTCCTTGGAGGCTCCGCCCCCTCTCCAAACTCCACCTTCACGTCAGGCCCCTCCCCTCCCTCCGTCTTCACCTCTGCGTCTCTCTCTCTCTCCCTTTCTCCTACTGCCACTTTATCCTTCTTCTCTCTCTGCCTGGGAGGGGCTCTTCTCCTTGGCTTTGGGGTGTCCCTGCAATTGAAGTGTAGCATCCAATGTGAAAACGTGGTGGTTTTATTACTTTAAATATTCATGCATAATTAAATCAATATATGCACATCAAAAATGGGCCCTCTCTTCTTATACCTTGGTGTAAGCAAACACGCACAGAGCTACAGTCACGCAGACACACACCATAACACCCACATCCACACTACCTTTCAGATTTGGGATCATAACTCTGGTCATTTAGGTCATCTCTAAAGGGCTCGTCTTCATCACTACTGACAACCTCCTCATCATCACTATAACACAGACAACGAAATCAGTAACGAAGCCCAATTAACCTCACTCTCCCACACACACACACCACAGTCACGCTGTGTCCAAGTCCACTGAATAATCACAGCCACAGCACTGAGCTGCTTATTCTACAGCTTACAATACAGCAGCAGCGCAGCATGCCAAGACACCAGCAGGTATAATCTGATGTCATGTTCAAGCTTCTCATAGACTTTGTCCCCTTGTCACAACAAACATTTACATTAATTAACCTTATTTACAAAATAAAAGTTGTAGTTCTGTGCAAGGTCCACATAGAAAAAAAGTTTGTTGTTTTTAAATTTCTAAAATCGAGTCAGAGAAAACAGAATATCAAAACAGTCAGACATAACTTTAATTCACCATTTTACCTCCTGGAATATCAGTTTTAGTCTACTAAAGAAATGCGAACATTTTCACAAACACAAATCAACCATACAATAATGGCAAACTTGCACCACCTGCTGGCCAAAACACCTTGGTTTTCCTGTAATGCAGCTATTTTCACCTATGGACAGTACAAGACACTTCAGCAGTGAACCAATGTACCTCTGTGCCTGGGGTTGGTAGGTTTGGTCTTTCGGGTCATCCATGAAGGGAGTTTCTTCCTCACCCAGTGCAACATCTTCCTCCTCTTCTTCTGACTTCTTCCCACCACTGACGAAGTCCAGCACACACAATCTGTTAGAGGCTCTCAACACTTAAGACTGGCACCCATGACACTCAATAAGGGCACGAGGGGGCACGGCCCCCATGTTCATGCCAGCTCCAAGTGGCAAACATAAAGGAACTGAACATAAATAAAAGACAGAGCTCTATGCTGCGTGTCAATTTTATTCATCTAAACTGAATACACCCCAGGGAGGCAATACTGACCCATTTATACAAATCCAATTTCACAGGAAATAAGATTCATTTAATATACCTTGACTTATAATGAACCACATTCTGATGCTGTCAGGATACACAAGCTCTTGCATGCTCACGCGCGCACACACACACACAATGCCTGACAATCAGTGCTCCTTAGACATAGTTAATACAGTGTCTTGGTATGACATTATGATCTGATGAACTACGCTGTTACTAGAATATCAGTCCAATACACTAACATTATTATAGAGACATCTCTAATCTTGTGGGTGTTTATATGAGTGTGTGTGTGTGTCCATCACCTTCCTCCTGCCTTCCTCCCAGACACCTTGTCTGCTTCCCCTGCAGAAACATGACACGACATTACATTAATTATATGACAGGCGTTTAATACTTATATTCCACATTCAATCTGGTTTCAGAAAAAGCAAAAAGGTTTTGATGGACAACAATGGAAAAACAATCAGAAGTCTAATCCACAAATAACTTAAGATAAAGGCCATATAAATGCTTTTTTAATTCCACATAGCTCTCGCCTTCAGATTGCACCAGTATACAGAATTTACACCATTTCCATTTAATTTTACACTTCCCCTTTCGTCTCACTGCTTACTGGTTCTTGCTATTTTGCTGGTGCAGTTTAAAGAACCACAACATTTCAGAACCTCCCTCCAGTTTTTTTTTCGGAAATCAAGTCGTTACGGTCACACACGCAGCAAACGGACAGGATCCGTCGTACCGCAGTCAGCCTCCGCTTCTTCTTCGCTCTTGCACACCACCCTGAGCGAGGCTCGTGGAAGCCGCGAGGAAGACGTCCTGCCTCGGCCCTGCGGCCGCCGGCCACCCGCTACTGCGGTGGAGAGAAACAGAGCGGCCAACGTTCAGACCCCGATACCACTGCCACAGCTGTCCGCCATACATTAGACAAATTATCGTTTACCTCGAGTACTCGTGCCGTCCTTTATTTCTTCGGACCTGAGAGAAAAGGGGGAAGAACACAGTGGGGGCGGTTTAATTAGTGCAACTCGGTAGAGTAGGACTGAATATTACAAAAACACTGTAGACTCGGACAGGTAGGCAGCCCCCAACGCTTTAAGAAGTTGAGCGCTGAGGAACTACAGCGCTACCTGCCAACCGTGAACACGGGTCGGCACCACTCCACCCCTTCGTTATTTTACAGCTAAAGCCCCTTCGACGTGCAACTAAAAACGCTGTTTATATTGTTTTGCGTCTATATACCGACAGCGCAAAGCATTTGGGCCGTCAACAGGGGCTGGGAGAGCGCTCACTCGGCAGGTCGGCCGCTGTCATTCGCCTCTGACGAACTGGCGGCTGCCGCGTTCTTCCTGCGCCGCGGGCAGACCGCCTTCCTCCGGCGGCTCGCCGCGTCGCGGGGCGGCTCGTCTTTGTCTTCGCCGATGTCGCTCTGCCTCCACGCCGGAACGGCCCGTGTCGACCGGTCACGCAACACTCGTCCACAGCCCGACACACTTGTGGCGGCGCCGTTGGTGTCTGGCGAGCAGGGCACCTCGGTCTTCAAGCGGCCGGCCCCCCGTCCTCTCAGCGCCCTCCGCGGCGTGGAAGGCGCAGGCTGGCTCGGGGATTTTTGTGAGGCCTTCTCCACAGCAAGTTCTGCCTCCTCTTTGTTATCCGAGGTTTTAACATTTTGCGGTTCCATCACCGCGCACCCCCTTTTCTTCCAAACGTCCTTCTCGACGATGCTAATAATTACACACAAATTTGACCAGGCGATGAGATATAAAGAGGACATAAAATATGAAAGGAGTTTGCTCGCTAAAGGCCGTGATCCAATTGTCAAACATATTTCACTCCGTCCTCTCGCCCCAGTCGCTAATTCTATTGAAAAAAAAATGTAGTTCTGATTAATTGAAAACTTAGTTATATTAAGGGAGCTTAACTATGCAAAATCCATTTTTAAAGACCCAGACACTATTTTAAGTTCTTAAAGCTATAGTAATCCACGCTGCTGGCACGACCCGAAACGGCCGTTGTTCAGTCGTCTTTGTTGCGTCTCCTTTAAGCCACAATAAAGCGGAAGGCGAAGCTCTGGAGCGACACGCAGCGCCGCGGCTGTATGGATGGGCCCGGTGACACATGCTCAAGAGCTCGAAGGCAAATCGAAGTAACGTTGCCAAGTCGTTCACCTCGACATTTAAATCTGGGAATGAGAATAGAGAATTGTCCCTGCATATTTGTAAGCACTTAAAATGTGTCTACACGTAGTTAGGTGTGGTTAATTATTTTAACATGATATGGTGGACCAGAGGACCAGAAATGTCAACGTTTGAGAAAAACATATAAAATGTTAGGGAATTAAATTACAAATTAAATAAAATATAAGAATGTAAAGAGAAACACATGAACTTATAAATTTCAAAATAAATTCGTATTTATGTATTTTCCTTAGACTCTATGTGGTGTTTTCTTACAAATAAAAAACCCACAAGAACAAACAACCAAACAAATATATATAATTACCCTAATCATACTTTTCCAATAAATGTAATTTAAATATCCTTAGTACATGTATATGTCCTTGTCCTTGGGGAGCTGCCAATCAATGTTGGGACTTGTTGGGATATCATACTCAGATTGGCTGTACATTAAGAATTCGATGCTAAGCAACAACAAAGCTAGTATCCAAATTCCAATACCAATATTGATTCTTGTCTTCAGTGGCGTCTCTGGCACAGAAAGCCTGGGTAGTATCTGACTCTAGTGAAACTACACATAAACCTGCTTGCTCAATGAATCCAAACACAAATGCACCTCACCAATAAAGTCACACATGCACATGTTTATGTACACCATCAATGAGTGGATAATTTCACAAAATGTATGACCACATGTTTATTAATTTACGCATTGACTTACTATGAAATTGAATGTACTGCTTCCTTGCTCCATAGGCATACATTTCACGCCTAGGTGTACATCAGCAACCACCATCACCATTTACATTTTGCACACTGTGCAGTTCATAGCCTGCAACCTGGTGTTGTAGTTTATTCACACATGACTGTTGGAGTTGCTCTGCTCTTTGGAGTGTAGTTATACTAGGGGTGACCTGCAATAGTCACTGATTCAACTATAGTCGACTATACCCCTTAGTCCCCCCTAGAATGTACCATTCTAACTGCATGGGGGTGCCCAAGGATGCTGCTAAGAATTAGTTGTTACATGAAATGTCTTTGTTTTCATTATATATAGCCTTTTGTCAAATAAAATCATCCTAATTTCTCTTAATACATATTTTAAAATGATGTGTGCATATTTACAATAAGCATCTTCCTTACTACACATTAATAAATCACACCCTGCAGTTGCACAATCCAAATCAGCGGAGCTGAACGTTACAGGATAGTCAGCATCTGCCGAGATTATAATAGCTACTAAAAAAAACTTCAAAGGTATTTTGAAAAAGATAAAGATAAATCAAACAAAGTAAAGTGGAAGTTATGTCATCAACGTCTTTCCTTTCGCATGACAACAACCAACATGTCATACCATTTAAAACGCGTAAGACGAAAAAACAAACAGTTCAGCCGTTTGTCGTTTCGGTCGTGTCGTCTCGTCTTGTCGTGGTGCATCTCTGCAAGTAGGCCTATAACATTTTTTTGTTGTTGTTTGCTTTTTAAACCCCGTTACTTGAACCTTTGCTTATAATTTTTTTGCTGTTGTGTGCCATTTTTTTTACATTTTCAAGCAGGCACATTTTATTTAAAATATTTTTGACATTTTGCACAGTGCCTGTCTGAGAGTTCGACATGCGCACTGCGCACTGACGGTTAATGTTCTCTAACGTTTCATTAAAAAATAAATAAGTAAATAAATAAAAGCTGAATAAAGCCAACCTACCATGTTTATTCATTTATCTGAGTGTTTTAGGTTTTTACTTTGAAGTGGAAAAAAGTCCTAAATGAGAACAGGATCCCGTTTAAGTGCTCTAGATAAAAAATAAAAATAAAAAACCTGATTCGACTATTAGTCGACTAAAGGGAAAATCTGACGAATCAGATTCGACTATGAAAATCCTTAGTTGAATACACCTTTTATTATATTACATTGCAGGATGGTCCATGTCGATAACGTGAAGAAAAAGTCAGCTTGTTAAAATGGCCTTCTGCTATCAGTGTTGCTCTGTGACATTTTGTCTACTGAACACAATGCCTACATAAAGAGAAAATGTGTGATGTAGAGATTCTGCAGCCGTCAGAGTTGTGTGTGTGTGTGTGGACAATGCTAAAAAGAGGTCGTGATGAATGTATTGAGTGTGTCGACTCAGGTGAATCAGGTTTCAGGAAGAGTGTCAGAGGTTTCAGGAGTGTCAGAGGTTCTAGACCGAGGACCACGTGTGGATGCCTCCAGCAGCTGTGCAGCTCCAGCACAGCGGCTGCTGTGCCTGAATGTGTAATGTGACTGACGTTATGTGATTGACATTTACAGAAATGTCAGTCCCGAAACACTGCAGTCTGTTTATCTAGAAAGAGAACTGATGGGATGAATGTCCAGACAATCCAGTCCAGTCTTCACTTCACACCAGTTCTTAATTGTACACAACACTAGTAAGGCTACTCTATATAGTATAAGGCATGCCAGTGTTCAAATGACAAGTGTTACAGTACCTAATCAAATTCGACTTTTATTAGGTGATGTGACAGTGCTCTGTCCTTTGTAAAGGAACACAAACAGTCTTTAAAGAGACGTAAATAAACATTTCTATCGTTTAAGAGAGTGGTGGTGTTGTTTTTCTCATTTATGAAGGAAAGACACCCAATCCAGTTATGCTGCATCAGTAATTTCATGTAGTATATTAGTTTGTAGTTTGGTATATTAACATCATAATTTTGTAATTATGTTCAGAGAGTAAAAACATGTTCAATTTAAAAGCCTAATTTACACAGTTTGAATGTACTGGACTGACCCTACAGGAAATCAGTCAGTGCTCTGCAACTCTCTGGAAGTTAAAGAGATTGAAAATAATCTGGATTCTTGTATTTGTATACACTTTTGTGGATACTAATACTTTGTGGTCTTGTATTAACTAATTTGTGGGACTTTTATGTATTAGGTTACAGATACATTTTAACAGGTATATTTTTAAAGCAACCCTCCCAACTCTAGAGGGAATTACACAGAATAAGATCATTCATAAAAGCTAAAAGGATCAACAGAAAAGGCAGTTTATGACAACCTGTGGAGTTACTAGCAAGAATCCATGACAGTGAAATGAAAGCACAAATATGTTCATTTGACTGATTTTATTAATTTGTCTCAAGTGAAAACAGATTTTAAAGACATAAAAACATTTTAAATTTGTTTCCAAATATATTTAAAAACATAGATAAAAGTATTTCTTCTCAACTCTTATGTAGTGCAAACCCAGCCTCCCAATTATCCAGCAGTTAAAAACAAAGTCATAAATCAAATAAGCACCAACCATAAGGCTAAGAACACTGAAACACCTGAAGTAACCACAGAAACATACCAGAGGTCGAGGTAACTGCCTTCAGCAATGTGGTGTCTTTCTTAAAATAAAGTCATTTTGTGACAGAATAAGAAAAGACTTTTACTGTCCAGCATTACATTCCGTCCATCTCCAAGTCCTATAATGTAAACAACTAGGTAGAAAGTTCTGGAAGTTCTGGGAGGAGTCAGGACGATGGAGGAGCTGTCAGTGCTCTTTAAACCAGACACCCTGAGTACATTACCAGAGGACAAGATAGTTTTTTTTTCCAGAATATGACTAGCGTTAGTCATCTGGGCAAAGTCAGTTTACAAGTGTTTAATATCCAACACTTAATGAAGTGTAGACCTTTGCACGGCACACAGTGCAGGTCGCCGTGGTGCTATATGTCAGAATGACAGCAGGTGGGGATGAGACACTCCTCATGAAAGCATCACCTTTCAAAATGATCTGATATCAACATGGCCACGTGCAGCTGTGATTTACTTTACACCATCTGAAAAGATCACTGCTGTTGTCTTGTTAGCAGTCACCCAAAATGAAAGATTTCTCAAAAACAAAAAAATGAGTGATTTCTCAAAAGTAAAAACATGATACACACTGGGCTAATACACACTGCAAACCCATTAGCCCAAAGTCATCATCAAATGTCTCAGTGCATGTACATCAGGGGTGTCAAACTCAATTGCACCAGCGGCCAAAACTCAAAAGCACACTTTAGGTCGCGGGCCAAACTCTCTCAACGCTTCTACTCTCTGTAGCTTCTGGTCTGCATTCAAGTTTTGACCTTGTCCTGATGTTTTTTACAAAGTGCCGTCTTAGACTGAATTCCTTAATTACAGCCACATTAGCTTCACAAATAATACACATGGGTTTACCGGATATATGTCAGTTAACATACTGCGACGAAGTGAAACTGCTCATTTTAACCAACAGTATCAGGAAAAAGATAAATTTGCATTACAGTGAAAACACACCGACTCCTTAAATCCAGCCAGTAATCAGCATAACGGTGACCAAGTTTGAACACGAGATCACAACGCCACAATATACTCAGCCTCCCATCAGGTTTCATTGATTCTGAAAACAGAACCTGTGTTTAATTTCGCCATTGATAAGGGCTAGCTTTGACGTTACAGATGTTTGACTTCAATGATGCGGAAACGTTTCCAGTATCATGAATGTATCATTCGGCTAGGCAGCTGTTGTCGCAGGGCCAAAATAACAATAATAATAGATCAATGTAAAATTATCTTGTGGGCTAGATATGGCCCGCGGGCCTTGAGTTTGACACCTATGATGTACATGGATCCAAGATCTCATCCCCTTTACCCATATTTATTATATTTGATCGATACAGAAGGCAAATATGACCCCAGATCACGGATCTTCAAATTCATAACTGAAAAATAAGTTTCCATTAAATATTTATACACATAAATTTAAGCCTGTTAAACAGGTTAAAATTGGAATTCCACCACCATAACCCATTACAGTGGACAAACCGGCCCAGGAAAACTCCTTCTTTGAATAACTTAAATCAGGTCTGACAGTAGTAAAGTAGGGACAGTAGTAAGGGAAATGAAACAAAGACACCTGAGACCAGTGTCCTCTCCCTACCGCTCCTGTTCAACCTGTTTGAAGTCGTTATTAAGAAAAGGCAACGCATGGAACTTAGAGGTGACGCAACACATGGAGGATATTCAGAAAGGCCCAGAAATTCACATATTCAGAATGTAGAAAAATCAGAAAATCAACCTACTAAGAAAAGTTCACGTGTGATTGTTGTACAGCAACCATTTTTCCTGCTGTATGGACACAAACAGCCCGTCATGGATTTGATCATAATGCTCAAAAGAAATTCACATATTCTGGAATCTGAGTGTGTGTGCGTGTGTGTGAGAGAGAGAGAGAAGCACACTCAGTACTCTTTCTTAGGTCTGAAGAAGAGCTTCTTAGTGAGCATGGAGGCGAAACAGGGCACCTGTTTCTTGCCGATAGCGGCCGGGTCATTGCACCTGTCCACACTGCGACGGGACACCTTGCGGTTGACGAGCGTCAGCAGCTCAGTAAACTCCAGCTTGGAGCCATAGTGTTGCAGAAGCTCACAGAGGTCCTGGATGTACCAAGAGCCATTCACTGTTTCACGGTGGGAGTAGAAACCTGCTCAGGTCAAAACACATATACAGTTAATCTTTAGTTTAATCAGTAACACAGAGTCTATTTGTTTACGTTAGTTTAAGGAGTTCCCAAATACACAAATACTACAGCAAAGGTCATTCTGTTTGTTTTTGAGTGAGGTGCGTGTGTGTGTGTGTGTGTGTGTGTGTGTGTGTGTATACATATCCCAGCCACTACAATACAATAACAGGCCCAGGTTGGCACTATCAACAGTTTCAAATTCAACAGCACAGCTGGTCCTGAATTTGGATGGATTGTAAGAGACTACATTTCCCACTCACCTTCAGCCACAGAGTAACACATAATGAAGTCAGCACCTGCCGGCAGTGTGTACATCACCCCGGCGTCCACCACCGTCTCATTGACCGTCTTGCTGTCGACCACATCCATAGGAGTCACAGGGTCATCGTGTTTGTCCCCCCGACATGCCTGTCATTTTCCAGACATTTTCAGTTTAACAATAAGACTATGCAGAACACCTTAACTCACCTCTGTTGAACACTGTTGAGAATGTCTGAATCACGTTACTCTGAGAATGTGGAGGATGAGGATATTAAGTGGACAGATGTATTATATCACTGTCATGTTTAATATGGACCAGTCAGAGTGGGTGGCCCTGAGCATGCTCCGATGGTGTCAGTGGCTGCAGGAGACCAGAATGTGCTGTGCTGTGCTGTACTGTGCTGTGTGTGTAGAACTAATGGCACTGAACCTGCATTAACAGGTGCAATCTTAGTCACCAGGGAGGTCCATATGGAGTTTATGGGTTATGGAGTGTTTGACTAACTGCAGTGCAGTAGGTAAATATATGGAGGTTAATTCAGTATGTGCAGCTGGAACTGTTGGCATGCGTTATCAGTGTCAGCAGGGTTGGGAGCAGTCAGTCCACCACACGTAGTGCCTGGAGCTTCAGGAAGTGCTCTGGGCTTGGTTCCACAAAACACGGACAAAAGGTTTCTGCCTTATGGCTTCTGGGAAGAGCTTGTCAGGTTGTGCTTTCTAGTTTGAAGTGACTGGGCAGGGCCCTATTTGAGTCTACTGTAGTAAAGTAGGGAGACAGTTGTAGTGGGGACAGTTGTAGTGGGGACAGTAGTAAGGGAAATGAGAAAAAGACACCTGAGACATCAGTGTCCTCTCCCTACTGCTCCTGTTCAACCCGTTTGAAGACGTTATTAAGAAAAGGCAACGCATGGAACTTAGAGGTGACACAACACATGGAGGATATTCAGAAAGGCCCAGAAATTCACATATTCAGAATGTAGAAAAATCAGAATATCAACCTACTAAGAAAGGTTCATGTGTGATGTGTGTACAGCAACCATTATTCCTATTGTATGGACACAAACAGCCCGTCATGGATTTGATAATGATTGAAAGAAATTCACATATGCTGGAGTCTGTGTGTGTGTGCATGTGTGTGAGAAGCACACTCAGTACTCTTTCTTAGGTCTTAAGTAGAGCTTCTTATTGAGCATGGAGGCAAAACAGTGTCAGCAGGGCTGGGGACCACCAAACTGAGCCTGGAGCTTCAGGAGGTGCCCTGGGCTTGGTTCCACAAAACACTCACAAAAGGTTCCTGCCTTATGACTTCTGGGAAGAGCTTGTCAGGTTATGGTTTCTACATTGAAGAGACTGGGCAGGGCCCTGTTCGGGTCTACCGGTTTGGTACAGGGTATTTGACATCATATCCTGTTTACAATTATATTTACTGGGAGATGTGTCACCTGCAGGATGAAGATCTTGGGTTTTCCTACGAGGCTCTGACAATTATCACCTCTGAAGAGGGCAGTGATCTCCTGGATGTCAATCTGGTCATCGTAAGCGTAGACATGCCCATTTTCACCATGGCTCAAGAAGATGCAGACGAAGCAGTCTGCATCCGCGTGATTGGACTCTGCAGCTGGGGTCAAAGGCTGCCATCAATGTGAAAGTGAAGCCAAAAGACAACACCTGGCATTTTCAGAGAGTAAGGTAGATACAAGATTACTTTTTATGTACCTTCTGTAATTATTTTCAGAATCTCATTACGTCTGTAATCATCATAAGCCTTCACTTCAAATCCTAGATCTTGAAACCTGGGGAAGAGAGTGGGTGGTGGACAAAATACACTTGAACCCTGAGGACACGTGCATTGGAAAACAAACCGAAAATTCGCTTCAATTTTACATCCACTATGACAGTATTGGTATAGGTCTGGCCCACAGGTCAGAGGTCTCTGTCAAATCTGGCCCGCGGAAAAATATAGTTGAATAGCCCTGGTCTACATCATGATTACTTAGGGCTATGTTGGGTGTTACCTTTTGATAAGGTTACAGTTGTGCAAGGTATTATATAAAAACACGCATGTACCTTTTGATGAGGCGAAATTTGTCGGCATTGGTTCCAGAGCGAGGGTTCATGCGAAGGTGCCAGTAGAACATTTCCTGGTTGAAAATGAGGGCCAGGCCACGGTGCCTGTGGTTCATCTGGTATTCCTCATCAGGGTCAAGAACGAATGTACTGGAGGGTAAGCATCAAAACCACAGCAAGAGCCATTAAGCTGAGAACAAGTGATTCGAAAAAGCATAATAAAAGCACACTTTTCCAGAATCTTACCTTTTATATACAACATCTGTTTCTGTAATGTTCTGGCCTACAGAACACACACACACACACGTATCTGTTATAAAAAATATCAAATGCAAATATTCTACAACCTAAATATCAGCTCAGGAATAACGTTACCACAAGTGAGAATTTATTCTCAGTACATAAAGACACTTCACAACAGAGCTGCTTTATACAGGTTTATATCACTTTTATGGTATAGGTTTGGACAGCTATTCATCAATACTGATACAGCCTTTGATCCCGTCCTAAACTGAAACCAACCTGAAGGGGTTCGCTCCGCTGACTGGCTGTCTTGGTCTACGTGTCCTGGGGGGAAAATACCCATTATAGCACACCGAATGAAGCCTGTCGTGTTCACGGTGTAGCAAAGTTGATCTCTGACGAACCTGCATTAACTAAGAAACTATTAAGGCAATGCAACGTAAAGCAGGTTCATTTAAGTAGCGCGAAGCTATTCAAGTTTTACTATTTTTCCAATACGGTTGACCTTTATCACTAACGATCAAATTCTGGGTAACTTTAGAAAATAGGCATGGCAGGTTATGACATGATTAAAAAGTATTACTAACCTTCACAACTGCCATAAGAAAGCGTGTAATAAAATTAGTTTTCGTTTGGAACAGAAACTATAGCCTACAACTAATGTCATTTACGGAATTAGTTTATATTTAAGGAGCGATAGCGTCGAAAGCGACATTACCTGAGACGTCTTTTCCCTCGCAGGCCATCTCGGAAGATAACTAAGTTTCCTATCTGAGAAGTCAGCATAAAACCACTTGAAGACCAGCTCGACGCCTATTGAGTGGTTAAAGAAAACCGAGTAAACCAACACTGGACACCGAAGACGTCAGTCAAACAGCGTAATAACTTCCGCGTTTTCTTTGCGATGGACTCAATTCAGAACAAGATTTTCTAGATTCAGTCGCGTGTTGCACCATGTCCTGCGGTCTTGGGGAAAGTGAATGCCGTGAATGTGAACAATGAGCAAACACTTATATTTGAGTTTTAATGTTCCTTTAAAACGACCCCTCTTGTTCCACAGACATGGGAAAATAGCCGTGCACTTTTAAGATGCCACTCATCTCGAATCAGTTGATTAATCATGCTTTTCATATATCATGTCATTTTTCAGACATTAGTCTGTAAATAAACACAAAATACAAAGACTTTTTGAAATTATTTGAACATGAGCTTAACAGTAGTGAGTTCAGTCTGGTACAATGATAACCTTTGATACGTTTAATGCTTTCTGTGTAATCTCTCAATTATAAAAAACAATTTAGCGTTCCTATGCAACAAATAAGTGCAAAATAGCTGCACGAGTTCATTCCTAAGAGACACAGAGACAGGTTTTGTCTGTACAGATAAACTTAAGCCCAACACTGAAAGGGGAATTTACTGTTACAGTGTAAAACTGAAACATGTCTACTGATGATGAACGACTATTTCAGTCCAACAATGGACCTGAAAAGTGTTAGAGACACAGTGCTGCAAACACTACCAATATGATTTATTCCTCAATGAGGAAAGAGTAGATACACAGAAACAGGTAAGAACAGGTAAAGCAAAAAACTAGGTGTGTGGAACTGTGGATATTAAATACAATTTCAAACCCTGGATTTTGTAATTACTGATAATTAAAAAGGGGAGATTAAAAAACAAAAACAACAGTGGAGACCTGGGATTTGATTATCCACGTAGTGTTTAATAAATTAATTGGTAGTGATTATAAAATCCAGGGCATTTAACTCTTGAGGTCCAGAGATGAAGACCCCTGCCTTAAACCATACAGAGCTGAGGCTTGATGTCTCTGGATGAAGGTATTCACAGGTCTGTCTTCTCCTCGTAGAGACATATACATGAAGCTCTCTGGCTGTCCAGGTAGGGTTTGCAGCCCAGGTGCATGACTGCGTCGAAAAGCAGAGTCACTGCAGTTTCACAGGCTGCAGGAAAAAAACATGCAGTTATTTCAGGAACATAGTTGAAAAAAATGGGATACAGACCAAACACATTGTTTCAGAGATATTGCAGAAAGCATGGAAAGTGAAAAATTAAGACAAGCCAAGGCTACATCAGTAAGGACTGAATATATTTACTGAATAAAAAGAATATAGATTGATTAAAAACAGCAAATCTGTTTACACTCGGATTACCTTGCACACCCTGGTGAAGTCCCAGAGTCATTTGCACGTTCCTACAGATGGTCTCCAAGCACACCTGGAACTCTTCATCACAGTCATGCTTCTCTCGTCCACATGTATCATAGCAACGGTCATGTTGGTTACAGCATCTCGTCATAGATGGAATTCCAATATCAAACTGTAAACATCAGACCAGAGGAAAGTAAGATTATGAGCAAAACAAATGTGGGACGGTTATCAAAAGTCCCGTGTAAACTTACCTTAAATCCAAACAAGGGAGATCCGCATCCATTTGGTGGTGGTGGTTTGTAATCAGGACGAGGAACTGGTGTGTATCCTGTAAAGAGGCATGTCCATCATGTTTCCTCACCAACACAAGATCACATTTCTGACTTTTAACTCTCAAACTAAACTGTTGTGACATCTACGTGCCAGTGGATATCGCAAAATCGCCTGAAATAAGGGGCGCTGACCTACCATCGTTGCATTTATAACGACACTGTCCATCAGAGCCCCCAACTAAATCCAAAGCATAATTCAGATATGTATCTATCTTGTGGATGCCATTCCGGATGGTCTTTAACGTCTTTCGCCAGTCTGGGGTCTCGGGTTGAAACTGTTCCTCGAGTCCACATGCAGTGGTCAGAAACCCCATAGACAACACCAGCGTCACAGCGGCGATGACGTCCCCGTGCATAGTCCACTCAGCAACAGAAGCTGACGGAGGCAAATTACATTCACTTTTCTGAGTTAGCCTGAACCGCTGCATTAAAATAAACTATGCATTTTGATTCTCCTTTATATGTTTATGAGTTAATACCGGATGTCCAGTGTCAAATTGTGTCAAGCGCCGGCACGAATTAAAGTTGTCATCTTCACTAGCTACACCTGGAAGAACGTCTAGCTAGCTAGCTGCCTTCATTCAATATTCCTTAACTTCCGGGTTACTAAAAAATAAAAGTCACTCTCAAATTCAGTTTAAATTGGAATTACATGTTTTTGTATTAATATTCTAAAGGTTTTTTGGGCTTAAAAAGTTTTAAATAATTTAATACTAATTAATTAATGTATTATGCACACACACACACACACATTTACTCAAAATATCTTTCTATCTACAGGCATTTATAGAATGTTTCATCCATCAGTTGTGCAAAGTGCTTCTAAAGCATGTTTTAAATGTACAACTTTCTTTTACATGTACTCACACATCACTATGTGCTTTTACACACTGACAAGACATAATTACATGAAATACACTACAGCAGCATCACCACCAGGGGTGAGATTTGTACAATTACTGCTTAAAAAAAAAAAATCTGAAATGCAGCAGTTTTAAAAGATTGTAAATGATTACCCTGAATGTTAATGCATAGGGCACCACACATTACACATTTCCCACTGCTCTTTACCACCTCTAGGAACTCCTGTGTTTACATTTTCTTGTGAGCTAGGTTCATGAGATGTGTGCCATCTAAACACGCTCGTATGCACGCACAGCGGATGGGAGGCCTCAGCAAGAACACTGGGAAATGGCTCAGTCAATTCCAGTACTTACTATTTGAGAACAAGAGCTTACACACATCCAATAGACAGGAAACAAGGGGTGAATGCATGCAAACAGAACATTGACAAACTTTCAGTAATAATTTAAACTTTATTCAAATGATTAGTCAAGCAATGAAGTATCTTGGTTCCCTAGAGACTTAAATAACTTCAAGCATTCAGAATTAAATATACAACGACATGAATCAAAATGGTCCAGTGGTCCATACAGCACTTTTCTGTCTCACGGTTATGAAGCCCTCGGGGAAATTCTGTCCGACAGCTCCACCGGTGTCCCCTCTGTACCGTTCATGGTTGTGGAGCTTAGGTGGAAGCTAACCAGGGATCCTCCAAGTCACTAGGGATTTTGGGAGATGGGGCGTTTCTCCCTGCAGAACTTGAGAGGTCTTCATAAAGTCTTGCGTGAAGGGAGAAGCAGCAGAAACGTGTGAGATTTGGGACGCAGCCAGAAACAGTCCTTTCCCCAACCCTTCTTCACTGTTCAACTACCTCTCTCTTCAGTGCAGTATCCATGTGTGCAAGGATAGAAAACAGCATTGGAGAGTTAGCCTTTCGGCCTTCGCAACCAGGTGTATATTCCACGAAGGGTCGTGGTGGGGGGGAGTGGTTGCATTTCAAAATAAAATAACTCACAGTACATTAAATGTTAAATCTGACTTCTTTTTAGTATTTTTTTCTCTCCTAAGTTTTGTGATTTTCTTTCCTTATAAAAACATTTACATATTACATATATATACTTTCTCATATACATATATATATATATATATATATATATATATATATATATATATATATATATATATATATATATATATCTTTTATTAAGAGAGTCTTTCTGTGGCGTGGGCAGGGCTATCCTCCACGGAAGAGGTCGTTTAATCTGTCCAGCTCTTTGCAGTTGTCCATGGTCATGAGCTCGGCCTTCTTACGTAGCCGGTCGTCCCTGTACACTTTTGCAGCATACAGCAGGTCCGTTTCTGAAGGAGCGAGAGACAGAAAAACCACGTCGGAGAGTTCAGAATTCAGTCAACACACAACGTCTGGCCTACAACAGCTGAGGCCAATATGAATGCAGCAGTCCAATTCTCAGAATTAAAATAAATGGCATTCACTCCATTATTTGTTGTGATTGCATTCAAAACAGACTAGTACATGTATTAATGCAAATTAATTTCAACATATATTTCCCTAGAGGGGAATCAAGAGTGTAGCGGGTAGTTAAGAGGCACATGTTGGAGCTCCATTGTGCAAAACCATTTGTGTAAAGCCATGTGCAGAGGCGCATGTAAAGTGCACAGAGGCACGTGTAAAGTGCACAGAGGCACGTGTAAAGTGCACAGAGGCATGTGTAAAGTGCACAGAGGCATGTGTAAAGTGCGCAGAGGCATGTGTAAAGTGCACAGAGGCATGTGTAAAGTGCACAGAGGCGTGTGTAAAGTGCACAGAGGCGTGTGTAAAGTGCACAGAGGCGCGTGTAAAGTGCACAGAGGCGCATGTAAAGTGCACAGAGGCACGTGTAAAGTGCACAGAGGCACGTGTAAAGTGCACAGAGGCACGTGTAAAGTGCACAGAGGCACGTGTAAAGTGCACAGAGGCACGTGTAAAGTGCGTAGAGGCGTGTGTAAAGTGCACAGAGGCGCGTGTGAGGGACGAGAAGATGAAGGAACGTACTTGTCTGTCGCTCCTTCCAGCAGTTGTTGCGCACATTGTTTACGTAGTCCTCCTCAACACCCTTCTCGATCTTCTGCAGTGCCGAGCCTTTGTACTCGGATTTGAAGTCTCTAGTGACAAAGTAATCCACACGCAGGTTCTCCGTCTGCCTCTTCACTGTCTGGCCCGTCGACCTGTATGGCACAAACGCACACTGTTGAAACCCGGCCTCAGAACCTGGATCTTGGAACCAGAGCCTCGGGGCTGTGAGTTTTACAGAATTTGTTTGTTAATAATGAATTTGTTTGTTAATATGGCCCACAAACTCCAGTCAGTCCAAATTTCCACATGTGTCTGTGGGAACTGTAAGGACGCTGGGTCACTCTGCTGTGTGAAATGGGACTCGGTGCCGACAGCGTCCGCTGAGCAGAGGGAACAGTACGTACGGTCTGGAGTACAGACTGTAGGGAGGTGTGGACACCATCAGCTGGCTGAGAACAGACACCAGGATTAGCACCACTATGGGCATCAGCTGAACGAACATGGAAAATCCTCCCTGAGAACAAGAGAGTGAGATTGGAGGTCGGAGTCAGGTGGAAATCAGAAGAATTCATACGCCAGCCTAGAACATCTGCTTTCTGAAAATATTTAAATGGTTTGCTACAGTGTAGAAGATTTAATGCATGTATAATATAATGCAGATATAATACAATAAAGAAAAGGCCATATATTTTAAAAGTCATACTGACTTTTCTTAAGGCAGTCATAACTCAGCACGTTTATAGCCACTAAAGCTACTTGAAGGGAGACCGACAGAGGAGTCCTGTTCAGCACCACTGCAGTCATCAGTCTAGCAGTGGTGCATTTTACTGAAGGGTCAGCACACGTCTCAAAGGACTGAGGGAGTGTAACGTACGTCTCCCCTGTCCTCCCGCTCCCTCCGGGCATGGTCCGAATGCGCAGTGTATCGCTCCCTCCCGTTAGTGAATGTATGTGTGCTTGCTGTGAGGGAGGGGGAGAAGAGGGACGGAGGGAGAGAGAGAGAGAGACCTTCAGACTCTACATTCTTGCATCATTGCAATGACAGTTCTTTGGCTCCAACAGTCCTGAAAAACCATAGCAGAGGCAGCTTAAAGTTTACCTGCTCTGACACATGAGACTCTACGCAGCAGCTAATTATCAATCATTTCCTGACAGTGACAATGTCAGAACAAGTCACTTCACTCGTCACGTTAAACAAGCTCTGTCTGAATCAGCAACATAGAGCAAGATATCTCTGAGCAAAACTATATGAGAGGGAAGGTGGCCTTATAACCGAGAAACGTAGTGATAACTTGGCCACGAGTGGTCCAGAAGCCGTGTGTGGTTCTTTAAATCATCCCTGTCCTCCGAGTCTCCCTGTCCCTGTCCTGAGAGTGAAGAGGCAAAACACAGCCTTCTAGTGTGTGGACTGCTGTGTCCACATCACGGACGTACACGAGCCAGGAGCCTTGACCTTCAGCTCTTCTGGACATCACCAGATTAATGACACGGTCACATTTTAGACTGGATATTAATAACCTGCCAACAGCAAATGAATTTACGGCATATAAGAGTCGGTCAGTGCCTCATATTTTGAGGTGGAGCATGTGACTGTAATGATGAAGGCAGAATGAACCTGGTCCTTACATGAAGGAAAGCCCCCTCCAAAGAACATGTTGAACAGGTCCTCTGGAGTAATGTCAGCTTCAAAGCCCCGGTGGAACTCAAAGCCGCCATGTCCACCATGTCCCGGGCTGCTTGGCTCCTCCCCTCCAGTGACATCATACTGCCTTCGCTTGTCCGGGTTACTCAGTACTGCATACGCGTTGCCAATCTCTGCAGGGCAAGAGAGAGGACCAAAAAGCCACTACAAATCTGCCTCATTAGAAGGCATGCAAGGGTGAAAATACCAGCACCACCAACATTAACAACATAAACAAACAAACAAACAAACAAACTGGAAATAGTTACTTTTGAAGGCCTCCGTGGCTCCAGGAGCATGATTCTTGTCTGGATGGAACTTGAGTGCCAGCTTCCTGTAGGCTTTCTTCAACTCTTCTTCGTTAGCATCTTTAACGACACCCAGGACCTCGTAGTAGTCCTTACACTTCTTTATCCTGCAGACGCACGAGACACAAGGACTCACGTCAGTAGACTAACCTCCCAGCACACAATCATCTCTGTAGAACAGCTGTCTGCCAAACGTCCGTCTTTCATCCAACAGAGGGTGATAATTAAAAAAACTGAGCTCTGCTAAACACAAACGGTAAATGCTTCACTTGCTTGATTTGTAAACCAACAAACTTAAAGAGCTCACCGAGTCCCAAACATAACACACCAAATCATTATGGACTTTAGTTGAATGAAACAAATTCATTCTTTAAATTATTCACTTTTTAAAAATACTGCACCAGGCTTTACTGTGATAATGAGCTATTTCTGAAGAACACAGGTTGGAGATTTCATGACTGCCACTGACTGAAGCAGCACAAACTACAGTCACAATACATAGCTGTCAACAAAAAATGATGGCAAACAGTTACAGAAGGATCTATAGTCATATAATGCAAGTAAAACACTTGTGTGGGTGCAAACTTTTGCAGTGAATCTAAAAAAAAAAAAAAAAAAAAAGATATACAACCGATATAAGGAGCCACATACAGCAATAAATAAAGGAAGATATTAGTAAATCCCAAGTGACCTATGCATTGAGTGGCTGAGGTAGACTAAATTCTCTGGAGACTAAGTTAGTGCTAAATGAGTATGAGGGACATGAGGGACCAGGTGCAATAAGCGCATGATGTTGCCTGAAGAGAAGTCTCCACGGAGACAAAAGATGTTGCCTGAAGAGAAGTCTCCATGTAGCCACCACAAACAGCTCCATGATACTGTAGTTCAATGATCACAGAGACTGGATCAACTACACTGGAGCGTAAGCATGGATGAAATGTAGCACAGTTTGGTACCTTCAGAATGAGGAAGGCTTCTTTGAAAAAGGTGGCACAGGTTGTAGACGGACACAGAGCAGGTAGCTCCTAGAGGAAATTACTGAAGCTATTTTGAGGGGATTCAGCATTGTGTTTTTATAAACACTTCAGTTCACCAGGCTTTACTGTATCTTGACAGCTTTCACCAAAACATATACTCTGGGGAAATCTCTATTGTGCTCTACTTTCTATTATGTGTTTTACAGTTATTTTAATATATTCTTTTATAAATAAATGACAGATTTTCTGATCTGATTTTCAAAGAAGAAGAGTCTTTGAAATCGGTGCCCATCATGTATGAGTTTACTAATAATAATCCAGAACCAGTGAAATTATACTCCTATTTGGTGAGGACATTTGAGATGATATGAAAAGAACTTTCACTGCTGGGCACTTGCATCCAGTTAACAGTGATACTTCATGCCACACTGCTGCGTGCTTGATTTGAGGCTGTATCCTGTGTGGGAGGGGCAAACACTTTATATACACTTGATAGATAATAAATGCAAGACGGCTCATTTCCGTTAAACAGTCTAAAAGGTCAGATGTGAAGGAAACACTGAAGTAGCTGCAACCTCGACAGGAGCACATACACAATCATCTGCAGTAATGCACCTCAAAATCAAACTAGATTTTCACAAAGGTCTACAAACGGTCTGCCTTCAGCAGTTTGTGTGTATGTGTGTTTGAGCAACTGGATCGCGGTGCTCTTTTTAGTCCGCAGCCGAGCCACCCCGCTCAGCCCGTTGGGCCCCAGGTTGGGCAGCAGGATCTCCTGGACTCGGCTGCCATCTCAGAAAACCACCTTCTGGAAGAGGGAGATTTCTGGCTCAAAGGCAGAAACTCCGCAGCATTTAAAAGAGCATGATCAGCCGGATGGGTACGTGTAGCCCTGAGGTGGCATCATTTGGCTGCATGTGCTTTATATATAGATTCAGTGGTCAATAAAATTACAGATTTTTTTAGCACTGAAAATCACCAGTTTTGAGTGTTTGGACTTTGTAGCTTTGTAGGGTTGTAGCTCATTTCATTCAAGAGCACCTGATGCTCTCTGTGTCCCAAATGTGTGGAGCAGATCAGTGAATGTTTGCAGTATCACTAGCTGGTTGTGACATTCATTTAGGGTTTTAGGACAAAACCAAAGATGCTTCGTTTCCATCCCTACAAATAAGGCTTCATTAATGATGTTTGGCTTTCATCCGCTTGGGCTGCAAGACTCTGTACAGGCTGTGAATCAAAGACAACCGGCCATTATCAGAAGTTACTCAGCGCATCACCTATCTGAACTCCTAATGCCTCTGATGTCCCCTGGAGGCCTGGTGTTCTGAGCTCTGCCAATCAGACTCCATATATGCTACTGAAGCATCAGTCCTTCAGCGCAGAACTGCACTACGGCTGTTGAACTACATACTGCAGTTTCACAAAGCAGAGATCTTTAAGGAAAGTGGTGGCCTCTACTACTCTACAATACCAATACCTTCTGCTGAAGAAGAGGGATGCGTAGCCACTCCCCAGGGTCTACGAGTCCGCCATGTAGTATTATCTACATAGAAGTGTCTGTGTGGGTATCGGTGAATGAGTACATGAGCTGATCATTTCAGACACTTATCCACCTCGTAGGATCAAAGAGCACTCAGACGGTCGGTTGTATCCAAGTGTTTTCCACCTTGCCCAGCAACTGCGATCATGTAGCTTTAAAGAGCAAGACCAGGCCCCGCCCCCCTTCTGTCCACCCAGAGGGCTGCTTCACTTAAAGTGCATCCCATTTGGACAGTGAGCATTTCTGAAACGGTTGTGGTCTGCTGCTTCCAGAGTTTAATTATAATTGGTTTATGTCAAAGTTTTTTTATGCACTGTTCAAAGTTCCAGAGGATGGTACGTCACACCCATAGTGAACACCTGTGGTGACTGGTGACAACCCGATCAGCCCCAACTCCTTGTTAGCTTTACACAGCATCCACACATCTACACACAACACGGTACCTAGCAGCGAGGGAAACACACCACCGTGTGCTAGGTGCCAGATAACCTGCAGTGAGGAATACAAGTATTCCAACACTCTGTGACTTTCCTAGTTTGATCACTTAGAAATCATGGAGGGGTCTGAGATTTCCATCTTAGGTACATGTCCACTGTGAGAGACAATCAAAAAAAGAAAAAAAACAAACAGATGTATTTACTTTAATAAAAAAAATTTTAATCAGACATTGTGATTTCTGGATTTTTTTTTTTAGATTATCACAGTGGACATGCACCCAAGATTTTTCAGACCCCTCCATGATTTCTAAATGGGGAAAGTTGCTGGGTGTTCAAATACCTATTTTCCTCACTGTAACTAGACAGACTGTTGAGATGAATGCACACACTATGTAACATTAATACCTTTAAACACATCATCACACACAAGCAGCTTAACACATTAAAAATACAGAACATTCTGCACTCTCTTATGCAGCGTCCTTACACCCGGTGGAGAGACTGGATTAAACCGTACAGAAGGCTGTGCTGGCAGGCGGACTAGATGACAAACACAAACCTCACCTACAAGCGCAATAACAACACTGGCATGCCGAGATGTCCTAGATTAAGGCCACACCCACCGTGCTGCCCAAATAACCGGGACAGCAGACCATGGCCCAGCTTCAATAACACTCAGCTTCTTGATCAATAATGTTGATTGGAAAACATGAGGGTCAATTTGTTTTTTTTTGTTATGCTCATGATTTATTTCTCAGTAAAACAGTAAGAGCGTGAGATCATGTGACGGAGGTCTATAGTGGTCAGTTTCAATCGTAGACCACCTGGCCATGGTCCAATAGTTGATTTAAAAGGGGAGCATTTCATTTGAATAGTTTTTCTGTAACAGCTTACACAAGTTTCATTATCTAATACAGGATAGAGTACACAATTATGAAGTGTGTTTTTGTACTTATTCAATGTACAACTCTGTGGGTAAACGAAATAAGGTTTTATTTCCTAAATGTTTTACTTCACGTTCCTCACTTCCGTCAGTCTTTGACAATCACTCTTTATTCTCATCTCTCTCTCCGTCTTCCCCCACACACCACCCCTCCCTCTTTCTCTCCATCACACCCTGTAGTTTGCCTGGTCCCATGGGCTTCCTGCCAGCCCTCTGGGGTTCCCATGGTGACAGCCGGGTGTGTGTGAAAGACTGTGGAGGCTGCAGTGTCCGGTTCAGAGGGCTGTGTGACACCTCGGGGCTCCATGCAAACCCCCCCACAGGACAACCGCAGCACCCCAGCCAGGACACCATCTCTACTGCAGCCTGGGAAAGGCACCGCGTTAAATATTCATTCACCCCATTTGATTTGTTTAATTATGCACTACGTTACCCTGTACTGTGCTGTTTCTGTACTTGTCATTTTAAACATACAGTACTCACTTTTTAGGTACATACTTAATATTTTTATCTTTAATTTCTTTTAACATTTTCTTTTTGTCTTTTTGTCTTTGTCTTATCTCCTTTTAATGTTTCTTTTATTTATACTGTAAAGCACTTTGAGTTACATGTATGTATGAAAGGTGCTATACAAATAAAGATTATTATTATTATTATTATTACATTCTAAAGCCTCAACCTCATAAAGGTGAAATATTTCTTGAAGCACAGAAATGATCAGACCAAGTCTAAATGTCTCCAAGAGTGTATTTGTATGTCACACACCCACGTGTTTATGATGGCGCGCGCACACACGCGCGCACACACACGCGCGCACACACACGCGCGCACACACACGCGCGCACACACACACACAAATCGCTGAACACCAAGAGGGTGTGATGAAATGTAATGAAACAGCAAAAGTTGCTCCTGATCAGTGCAGGCAGTCACTGCAGTGCCCCTCAGGAGGCTCTACTGTACAGGTTCAAAGGCTGTAAAGGCGTCAGCTGTAAGGCAAGAGAAGAGTGTGCAGGGCAGTGGTGACACATCCAAGCACCATGAGGACTAGCTGTATCCACGGCAAACAAACGGTCTAGCCTAGGGGCCAGATCGGGACCTGCTGTTCAACAACAGCAGCAGCGGGTTTGGTATACTCTGTAAACTCACTGTAAACAAGGGCAGCTGATCATCTGTGCTGATCTCTGTCTTGGCTGACCGTTTTGCAGAGGGCAAGAAAATGAGAGCCAGCCAACTGAGGATGTGGATGTACAGCTGTCCTGATGGTACAGCTGTCCTGATCCACTACATTAGGAGAGTTAATGGCCTCACCTCAACTTATATACAGCCCAGGTGAGCAACCAGGTGTCTCCCACTTCACATTATATAAATGTTAAATGTGCCATATTTTGTCAATTTTTCACCGCAATCTAAATTTGTCCTCCGCTTTTTACCCATCTGTGCAGTTAAAACACACACACACACACACATATACACACACAAGTCATTACTAGGGGGCTGTGGTTCACACGTGCCCAGTGGGCAGCCCTAGCCAGGGGAGTAGTTGGGGTTAGGTGCCTTGCTCAAGGGCACCTCAGTCATGGCCTCAGGTTTGGGAATCGAACCCACGACTTTCCGGTCACAAGACCAGTTCCCTACCACCAGGCCATGACTGCACCTTATATACAAATCAAATCAAATATATTTGTATAGTGCTTTTCACAACACATGTTGTCACAAAGCGCTTATATACAGCCCATGTGACCAACCAGGTGTCTCTTACCTTACTTTTTATACAGCCCAGGTGACCAACCAGATGTCTTTACCTCACCTTATATACAGCCCAGGTGACCAACCAGATATTTTTTACCTCACGTTATATACAGCCCATGTGACCAACCAGGTGTCTTTACCTCACCTTATATACAGCCCAGGTGACCAACCAGATATTTTTTACCTCACCTTATATACAGCCCAGGTGACCAACCAGATGTCTTTACCTCACCTTATATACAGCCTAGGTGACCAACCAGGTGTCTCTTACCTCACCTTATATACAGCCCAGGTGACCAACCAGGTGTCTCCTACCTCACCTTATATGTAGCCCAGGTGACCAACCAGGTGTCTCCTACCTCACCTTATATACAGCCCAGGTGACCAGCCAATTGCAGACTGACTCCAACGGGGAGGTATTGACCATCACATTAAATTATCGCATCAGATAATTCAGAATAATCCATTCTGGGAACTACAATGTTGACAAAAATCTAATTGCTCTGTGAAAACATGCATCTGTTCATTCGAAAGTTCATCTCAAGTGGCACTGATCACTACAGCATGAATAAACACAACACACACATAGATACAAGAGAAACATAAAGGTATATACTGCTGCCAGTCTACAGATGAGTGAACACATGAAAAAAAACAGAACTGCATGTGAACGACAAGACCACTACAGTCTCCATCGGTTCACTGTGCTGTACTGGTCTACCACAACAGCTACATACAGAATAGAAGCACTGAACATGCACGTTGCACAACCTCTGTCACACAGATTGGTTACACACACAATGCAGTCCCAAAATAAAACGGTTCTGAAATGGCACCGCGCCTCGCTGTTTATCTGTGGTTATAAGGACAAGCCTTCCCTTAAGTGGGTGGGCTATTTTCACTTTAGGACTACAACACACCCACATACGATACTACTGTCTGGAAAGAGAAGCCATTTCCCTTCTGACCACAAGGTTCATTAGAACAGTGAAGCATTCTACCACAAGAGGACGTGAGAGGGGTGTAATGTTTGGCAGATGCCGCCACTCACATACACAGGTACTGGTAAACTCAGTCATGCCTCACCTCTGCACCCCCTCCACCTGCTCCTTGGTAAAGCCCTTGGAGGAGGAATCTCCGGCCCCTGCCTCCTGGTGCTGGGCCTGTGGTTGTCGGGGAGAAGCATGTGTCCCATTGGCCGGCTTCCTGCAGTATGCTCCTCCGTTACCAGCTGAACTTCCATTCCTCTGCAAGGCCTCTAACAAGACTGTCAAAAAGGAACCAAAATGATAACTTTCATGCTGAACGCACTGAAAAAAAGAAACGGCAAAAAAAGATCTATCTAATATATATATATATATATATATATAACTAGAAGTGGTAGAGTCTCAAATCTAGGACTAAGAAGTATATGCATTATCAATATAAAATCTGTTCACAGCATCACAGGGCAAACACACAACCAGCTGTTTTTTCAATAATTAGTGGCTTGACAGCAAAGAACAGTGCATTCTCTAAAGCTCATGAACACAGCAATTTTTTAAGCACAAACTATACTTTAAGGCCAGGCGAGACTTAATCTGTCTGGTGAAATCAAAATCACTTGTACACACAATACATTACAATGTTTTCCAGTTATTTGTCGGTCCAGATAAGCAATATAAAAAATACAAACATCCATTTTTGTCAATGACTATAGTCTGCAAGACCAAAAATATATGATCAAGGTAGATTCTCAGTCATAGGAGTTGCAAATAAATTATTTTCTGTTAGGTCACTGCTTTATTGGTAGATACGAGTTAAGAAGTTATGGGTACTTAGATGAACAGCCAATTTCAGAGAAAATGACCAATTTGATCACATGTCAGAATTAAGATTTAATGTTTTCCTGGGGGGCACAGTAAGAGATGAATGGGGGACTATCTTTATAAATTATTGACCCATGAATCTTGTGAAGATGTAATTAGCACCCATCACTGCACTGTATGTCTGCACCCTGATTGTTTTAAATCAGTAGAATCATGACATCTCCTTATGTTGTGCCAGAGGGTATCAATGATCCTTTGTCAATAGTACATTAAAGATTAAAAGGTTGCATGGACATTACAAAACTAAACCAAGTTTAAACTTATGATTTTGGTCCAATATTGTACCCATGTTGTAAAGATAATCTATAGCCACTACAGAAAGGTTTTAAAATCAGCATAAATTGTAGAAGCATTCTTAAAACAGCATTAACAGCATGGTAAATTAAAACAATCCACCACTTTTTACTTTAAAAGATTATTTGTGTAGCCAAGATCCACATAAATAATCAATCGATTAAGTCATCTCATAAAATGAGCCCTCCAGCCATGCCTTAGTTACTGAGAGTCTGGATTAGCTAAAGATCTACTCCTCTTCAATTAGCTTCAGCTCAAGTATGTCCTTAAAGGACTGTGGCAAGACCTGCATGGGTCTGGCTCATCTCTTCCCATACTCTGCAGCTACCATCTCTGATTCATGCTTACTGCCCTCCGTCTTTCCAAACTCCCGGGGACATTATTGCATGGCATAGTGACAGTGATCAGCCAGTGTGACGGCCATGCCATCAGTGCGGTGGATGTAGGGTAATAAATGAGTAACTCTGTTCTGGGAGGGATGGAACCCACTGTGAGTTCTTCCACGGCAGTAAGACCATGCAAGCACAGCCCTTAGATCACAAGGCCTGATGACCTGCGAGGAGGATCTGTGTGAACTCATGTGTATAAAAGTTAGTCATAACCAAGATTTAAAAGCTGTTGAAAATGTCATAAATGCTCCTTCATACATCCAAATTAATGATTAGCCTCTCCCTGTTCTGATTCAAAGATGACAAAAATCTAAACAAACAAAAAAAACAAGAAAACATTTCAACTTGGGCAAGAAGTTCACACAGACATAAAGAGAGAAGCTGACACAGAGTACCAACCTCTTAACGTTAGACCTACGTCACATAGGACACGACGTCACTAAACGCGTGTGAGTTACGGTAGAAACCTTAGATAGCTAGCTCGATATCAACCCTGATATGAAGGAATCCTGTGCAGCAAGTTAAACGACGACGACACGGTCCCAGTAACTCGGTCTCGGTTCCGTGTCCATCCGAGCTCAGAGCATCTCCAGTTAAGCGGAGGACTGAGGCAGCTATCAGCGGCGATAACGTCTATTGTGTTGACATCGCAGTGTTAGCTAATAAACTATTCTAGTTCAACTGAGAAGTACAACACATCCCCAATTAAAAGATAAGAATGAGATAATGACCAAACTAATCTCGACCCACTGCGCTAAGTCGGTGTGTATTAGTGGACGGGCCACGAACACGAGCTCGGCGGTCCGGCGGCCGTTGGTCGGCGCTGCTAGCTAACGCTAACGTAGACGTCGGGACTGAGGCGCTGCGGTCAGGTTACCTTTCGCTTTCTCGGTCGGGTAGAGTTTTTCCGCTTTGTTCAAGAACTTTATAGCCTTGTCCTTGTCTCCCGCTTCGAGGGCGCTCGTTGCTATGTTTATGCATTTTTCAGCCTCGTCTCTGTTGCCTTCCATGGCCTCCCTCTTCCGAGCCCCGGCTCAGCTGACACTCCTGCCGACGCTGTTCGGCGCGTAGCATCATTTGTGCGTTAGTGTCGGCACTTTCGACGACGACGGATATGTTGACAAACTGCATTGAAAAAAATGTAGTTGGAAATTAATCTCTTTTCAGAGAGCTTTGAGTTAAGGACTCAATTACGAGGGCGCATTTTATTCGGTGGACTTCGATATGAGCGCAGTGTCGAAAGTTATTAAGGCGATCTAAATAATTGGATGCGGGCGGGTATGTGTAGCACGATTTGGAGGCGGTTGAATGTAGATGGAGATCTACGGGGATGCTACTATGGTTTTATTTTTTGTTTATTTTGTGTTATTTTATGACGTTATTGTACACTTTAATAGGCCAGAAAGACAGGAAAATCACTTCATCTACTGTTTAGTAGTAACGTAATTTAACAGGTTGTAGTATGTAATCTACATAATCAGTTAATTTGCTCTATTCTTTACATAGACATAAAGGACGCAATTGTCATGTTCTGTATAAGATAGCAGCATATTATCATAAACAACGTATTAACCCCTAATGTACAGACACCCCTGCTCTTTACCAATGATTAGTCTCACTCTCAAGTGATGTGGAGATGGTGAAACACCTCAGCAACACTGCTGCACCTGATGCATTCAAACCAGTGTAACACCCATTAATCTGACACTGCTATGTGATGAACAGGGTGACAAACTGCGTGCCAACAGACGGGCTTCAGTCTGGAACTGTACACCAATAAAAACACTGCAATAAGACAGATATATCTAGTAAAGTGGCAAGTGGAGCTAGGTGTTTCTAATAATTTGAGGGGAGTGACAAAATCACATGCACACATTTGTGATGGATAATGGGGTCTTAAGCAGACACACTGGTAATCTGCATTGAGCTGAAAAACTAAACTCATGGCAATCTCAGAAAAGTTAGCAATTTTTGCCAATTGTAATTTTTTCATCGGAATCTGTCCTCTGCATTTAACCCATCCGTGCAGTGAGAACACGCACACACACACACACACACACACACACACACACACACACACACACACACACACACACACACACACACACACACACACACACACGCACACACACACGCACACACACACACACACACACACACACACATCTGTACATCTGTACTAAATTCCTACCTACCATTTTTAACACAGGAATTGGTCTTTTCAGTGAACATGCTAGCCTTTTCTGTCTCCCTGCTTGTAGAGGAGATGGAGTCTAGTAGTGAAGGACACCAGACTGTGGTCATATTTGATATTCTTTTCACTAAGAAAGCATAGACGAAGGCACAGGTGGATATCACTACATACACATTCACACTTAAATGAACAGAGTTGAACCATAAACATACTTTCTCCAGGAGAGTCTCCCATTGAGTGTGTCGATCGAAGACATCCTTTAGTTGAAAAAATTCACTTGAGGTGTTATCTTAAGATGGCATTCAGATATCTGGCTGTGGTATGCTGGTCCATGCGGAGATGACCCTGGTGAAGCAGAGCTTTGTCTTCTGGTCCAGGAGTCCCAGACACAGGCCCTTCAAACAAAATAGTTTTTTTTTTTTTTTAATAGTTGTGTTTATGTGTGCTTACCGTATAGCTAGAATAACCATGTTTACTGGGTTGGGGGAGTTGTAGCGTCTGGCCAACATACCTCTCTGTGGGAACTTACCTCTATGCAAACCTTTGCAACCGACCATACACCTGCCTGAAACACTCCCACTAAGGACATTACCACACAGGAAGTTGCTCCAATCACACAGGAAGGTACCATTACAGCTCATTGCTATGCAGTTCCAAGTTTTAGCAACTACAAACGATCTTTTGATTACTGAGCAACAGGTGCTGAGTGATCTCTGAGATTTGAGATCTGACACCGATACATACTGAACTTCCACTACATTTTAATCTTCTACAGCCTGTTTTTGTCCTGCTCCCTAAAGAGCTCAACCATATCCTATCCTTCACCTCCTCCTCTTAGGGCATGCTCAGGAAGGATCAAACAGCAAATAAAATCACACCATGGGTTTCATCTTTTGAATAATAACACAAACAAAAGCATATTAGTCATTTATAACGTACTAACCTAGATAGGAGAAGTGAAGGACTTGGTGAACAAAAAATACAGTATATTCAATCAAGACATACAGAGACACCCAGTGGCAAAAAATAAGTATTGCACCTGAGACCACTTGCCTTATAGAGCAGGTCACCACAGCGGTTGGCTGGACCACATCAGCTTGCACACACAGAGACATGCACACGCGCACACACACACACACACACACACACACACACACACACACACACACACACACACACACACGCTTGAACGTGCTTGAACGTGCAGAATATAATGAATATTGAGGTGAATGTTCGCATTTATAAATTTCAGAGCACAGGGCACACATTCAGAGCCTCAGTGAGATTACACTCCCCAATACTCAACACAAAAAAACAAACCAAACCCACAAATAACTTCTGAATTAAGCAGTGAGGATGCAATCTCTCATTGACCACACAGTCACAGTCACTCATTCATCATAATAATACACTGCTCAAAAAATAAAGGGAACACTAAAATAACATCAATAACATTTATTAATTAAATAGTGGAATGCACTGTGAACAAAATAACAAAAATGATCAATGTAAATCAAAATTATTATCATGAAGGTCTGGATTGGAATCATACTCAAAATCAAATGTCAGGCTGATCCAACTTCAGTGGAAATTCCTCAAGACAAGTTCGAATGAGGCTCAGTAGTGTGTGTGGCCTCCACGTACCTGTATGACCTCCCTAAAATGCCTGGGCATGCTCCTGATGAGGCTGTGGATGTTCTCCTGAGGAATCTCCTCCCAGACCTGGATTAAAGCGTCAGTCAAATACTGCACAGTCTGTGGTGCAACGTGGCTTTAGGGGATGGAACGAAACATGATGTCCCAGATCGACTAGATTCAGGTCTGGGGAACGGGCAGGCTAGTCCATAGCATCAATATCTTCATCATGCAGGAACTGCAGACACATTTCAACCACATGAGGATTAATGCATCAGAAGGAACCCAGTGCCCACTGCACCAGCATATGGTCTCACAATGGGTCTGAGTATCTCATCTCGGTATCTAATGGCAGTCATGGTATCTCTGGCTAGCACATTGAGGTGTAATCCTTCTAAAGAAATGCCTCCCCACACCATTGCCACCCACTGCTAAACTGGTCATGCTGGAGGATGTTGCAGGCAGCAAAACATTCTCCATGGCGTCTCCAAACTCTGTCATGTCTTGTCACAGGTCTCTCTTGTAAATGAGATGCCAAGTCTCAATGGGACAACCTGTATAAATAAAGGTAAAAAAAAAAAAAAAAACATGTGCTCAGCGTGAACCTGCTCTCATCTGCGAAGAGCACAGGGCGCCAAAGGCGAATCTGCGAATCTTGGTGTTCTCTGGCAAATGCCATTCACCTTGCACGGTGTTGGGCTGTAAGCACAAACCCCACTTCTGGACATCAGGCCCTCAGACCACCCTCGTGGAGTCCATTTCTGATAGCTTGAGCAGAAATATGAATATTCGTTCTGACATGTGTTCTGACATGTTGGTCTACATAAATGTATTATTTTTATTGAGCTTACAAATTAAGCCTAGTATTACACCATTGTATCTGTTGATGCAAATTTAATTGGAATGCCTCCACAGAGGCAAGTGCTGCCACCTGCAGGAGTACCTCAGTATAGCACAGTTAAGCATGGGTCCGCTCTGTGGGCAGAGAGGAGAGTGGTAGAAAGGAGATGGTCAGGACGTCAGTTTACAGCCTGGCAAATGGGCACACACACACACACACACACCCACCCAGGAAAATGAAGGCCAGAAAGGACAGGAAGAAGGAGCAGGAGGGTGAGTGTTGAATAACGAATGAATAAAGGTAGAATATTACCAACATTTCTGGGTTATAGGTGTGTGTATGGATATAATCATATATATATATATATATATATATATATATATATATAATGGACTTGAAACAGTGTGTACACCAGAGACAGGTGCAGAGTCAGGTGGTCTCTTTTGGGGATGTGCTGAGTATCTGAGTGGCCAGGCCTGTTTGAGAAAGCTATGAGGTCAAAGGTATAACCAGGAGGCAGGAATGACCATAATACACTGCTATATTCCATAGCATGATACATATGTGTCATTCTACAGAAATGTCCACTTTTCTGTCCCTAGACTTAACAGGACAGTTGTATTTTAAAACACCTCAAATTTAGGGATTTATTTACATTTTAAGACAAAACAACCATATATTTGAACAATTATATCTTTTTGAACCACTCATGAGTCAGTTTTTCTTTTCAACCATTTTAGTGTTTTTCCAAGTATGCCCAAAAATGCCTGTCCTCGCTGTCATGCTAGGAAACTAAGGGCTTTTTTAAAATGGAAAACTTTATTAACTCAACTGCAGTTATGTGTCCATAAAGGTCCAATACAGTGGGTTGCAAAAGTATTCATACCCCTTGAACTTTTCCATATTTTGTCACATTACAACCACAAACATAAATATATTTCACTGGAATTTAATGTGAAAGACCAACACAAAGTGGTACACAATTGTGAAGTGGAAGGAAAATTATACATGAATCAACATTTTTTTTTACAAATAAAAAACTGAAAAGTGCGATGTGCAAAATTATTCAGCCCCCCTGAGTCAATACTTTGTGGAGCCACCTTTTGCTGCATTACAGCTGCAAGTCTTTTAGGGTATGTCTCCACCAGCTTTGCACATCTAGTGACTGAAATTCTTGCCCATTCCTCCTTGCAAAACAGCTCAAGCTCAGTCAGATTGGATGGAGAGCGTTTGTGAACAGCAGTTTTGAGATCTTGCCACAAATTCTCAATTGGGTTTAGGTCTGGACTTTGACTGGGCCATTCTACCACATGAATATTCTTTTTTTTAAACCACTCCATTGTAGCTCTGGCTTTATGTTTAGGGTCGTTGTCCTGCTGGAAGGTGAACCTCCGCCCCAGTCTCAAATCTTCTGCTGACTCCAACAGGTTTTCTTCCAAGATTGCCGTGTATTTGGCTCCATCCATCTTCCCATCAACTTTGACCAACTTCCCGGTCCCTGCTGAAGAGAAACACCCCCAGAGCATGATGCTGCCTCCACCATATTTGACAGTGGGGATGGTGTTTGCAGAGTGATGTGCAGTGTTATTTCTCCGCCACACAGCGTTTTGCATTGTGGCCAAAAAGTTCAATTTTGGTCTCGTCTGACCAAAGCACCTTCTTCCACATGTTTGCTGTGTCCTCAACATGGCTTCTGGCAAACTGCAAACGGGACTTCTTATGGTTTTCTTTTAACAATGGCTTTCTCCTTGCCACTCTTCCATAAAGACCACATTTGTGTAGTGCACGACTGTTGTCCTGTGGACAGTTTCCCCCACCTGAGCTGTGGCTCTCTGCATTTCATCCAGAGTCACCATGGGCCTCTTGGCTGCCTCTCTGATCAGTGATCTCCTTGTTCGGCCTGTAAGTTTAGGTGGACGGCCTCGTCTTGGCAGGTTTACTGTGGTGCCATACTCTTTCCATTTCCGGATGATGGATTGAACAGTGCTCCGTGAGATGTTCAAAGCTTGGGAAATCTTTTTATAACCTAAGCCTGCTTTAAACTTCACCAAAACCATATTCCTAACCTGTCTGGTGTGTTCTTTGGACTTCATGATGCTGTTTGCTCCCCAATATTCTCTTAACCAACATCTGAGGCCGTCACGGAGCAGCTGTATTTGTACTGAGATTAGATTACACACAGGTGGACCCTTTTGAGTCATTAGCAGTCATCAGACAACTTCTGAATGCAATTGGTTGCACTCAGGGAAAATGGGGCTGAATACTTTTACACGTCGCACTTATTAGTTTTTTATTTGTAAAAAATGTTTTGATTCATGTATAATTTTCCTTCCACTTCACAATTGTATACCACTTTGTGTTGGTCTTTCACATTAAATTCCAGTGAAATATATTTATGTTTGTGGTTGTAATGTGACAAAATATGGAAAAGTTCAAGAGGTATGTGTCACGTTGTGGGGGGGCCCCCTACCGGTCGCCCCCGGTTACAGCGGCAGCGGTCCTGTTTTTGGTCACGTGATGTTTGTCCCTCAGGTGGGCGGGACCCGTGATCCGTCTCACCTGAGGGTCGTTTGTTCGTCTATATACGTCTTGTCTTTGTACCAGTTGACTGCTGGTTATTATTTCCTTCATTTGGAATAATGCACGGGTTTTTGGTTTGCACACTTTCTATTAAACCATCCTCTTTCCCTGAGACTTGGCATGATCGCTTCCTTTTTGAGTTGCTCACCCTGCCCGTCACAGTATGAATACTTTTGCAACCCACTGTATGTCACACAAAATATTTAAAAATACAATATTGCAAATAAATATAATAAAATACATAATAAATGTGTATGTCCCCTATACTCATGTCACTGGTGTTACCGTATGAAAAAAGACTATTATTTTAATATAAAAGCCATGCTGATGACATCACATGAAGTCATTTTGTTTCCTCTCTGAAGATGAATAAAAACAGACACATTGTAAGTTCAATGTCATTTTTCATTTTTTATAAATATTATCATCTACCCCAAGATTTCCTTTGAAGCTTCAGTGCAAGTCACTGGTATGCCTTACTTTAATCTTTGGAAAATGAACATAGAATAATAAAAATTGATTAATTTATACATAATTCAGTGAGTAGTTCATGACTGTCAACATGTGGTTTGATTCCCTGTGTCAGCTATTTTGTAAAATAGGTTTGTTATGACAAATGTCATGACCTATGTCACTGGTGTTACAATCCTGATGGGTAGCGGTACATAAAATCTTCAAATAAATGTACAAAAAAGGCAAAAAGCCATTTAGGTGTACCTTATGTATGTTCTTATAGCCAATTAGTACAGTAATAATGTAGTATAATTTAAAATCCTAAAAAAATATATTTATGTAGGAAAAATTTCCACCTGTCAAAAGTGGACGTTTTTGTAGAATGACCCATATTTATATTTTTTTATGTAGAGGAAAGTCAGACACTTCACAGAACACATAACAGCAGGTCTGTTTGACTTATTCTGTAATAGTAAGGATCTATTCAAATCCAGGTCACCATGCCTGAATGAAGATAATGATTTCAAAGACCCCAACACCCTTACAGTATTAGACTGGTCTTTATTGTATTGTATTAATTTTGTTGTAGTAGTTGTAATATACTGTATATGATATTTGTCCAAGTAAGCCTGTCTTTAACCTGCCTGTAAGCGTGTCTTTATCCCGTCTTTAACATGCCTGTTAGCCTGTCTTTATCCTGTCTTTAACCTGCCTGTAAGCCTGTCTTTATCCAGTCTTCAACCTGCCTGTAAGTCTGTCTTTATCCAGTCTTCAACCTGCCTGTAAGTCTATCTTTATCCTGTCTTTAACCTGCCTGTAAGTCTATCTTTATCCTGTCTTTAACCTGCCTGTAAGCCTGTCTTTAAAGTGTATTTTATTATTGCAAAAATATAACACTAACTATGGTGTTAGCGGTCATAATGACAAGTGCTATCTGATTTGAAGGTTTGAACATATACTTTGAAGTTCATACCAAACTAACCTTCGAATAAAATACAAATTGAAAAGGAATTAGAAGGTGTGGTACAAGCGCTGGTAAAATATGTAGTTAGTATATTTTTCTATGGAACTTTAAGGATGGAATGTTGGCAACAGTAACATAAGATGATCCGTGTGAGCATCAGTCAACTGAAGTTGGTAAACCCAACATTTCAAAATTTTCCATAGCATCACTGGCAGTTAGTGGGTAAAATAAAATAATGCATAGATCCACTACCATTTTCCTATTTGATTTGTCATAACATCACAAACTCATTTAACATGGGTAACTTTTGTTGTTGTTGTGTGATTTAGTTCTCTTTGTAAAGCAGGACAGCAGGTGATGTCTGTGATGAGTGCTGAAGCTGTGAGTGAAGAGGCCAGGGAGCTCCTGGTTGCTAAGTTGGAGGAGATGGAGATGAACAACAACCAGCACAAGAGAAAGACCAGAAGAGGAACACGGGGGAAAGGCAGGAAAATTAATTACAAAAAGATGAACCCTAAATATGAGATGAAGCAGACTGAAGGTGGGTATCACCAATGAAGTTAGACCTTAATGTGTATGTCTTATTTTTCTCGTAAACCTGGATTTCCCTTACTCTGTCCCGAATGAAAGTGATGAAGAAACGTCCTCCAGTCATGATGAGAAGAGGAAGAGAGGGGAGAGGAGGAAAAGGGAGGACAGACATGGACACAAGAAGAGGGAGGACAGACATGGACACAGGAGAGCGGAGGAGCAGAGAAGACAACAGCAGAATTCCTGTAGCCCACGAGGGACACGGATGCCGAAGGGAATATCAACAAAGGCAGGGGAGGAGGAGACCCTATGAGAGGGTGACCCTCCTCATCATCAGCAGTGGAGAGCAGAGAGAAAGGAGCAGAGGAGGATGTAACATTCACGTGGGATCGAGTACAGAGATGCAAAACTCACCTGACATCTGTGCTAATTACTTAAACATCCTACACCCCCCATACTCAAATACTATCTATTTCTGGCCCGTGAGCTGTTTTGAAAAGAGTTTTTTTTTTAGGAATCTTTTTTTTTCAATCGCGCTATCCGCTCTTATTTTGAAATCGCGCACCGCGATCTCAAGACGATGCCGGGGATTGCCTTTATGGCAACGACAAACAGGTAGCAGACGCCCAAATGCGTTCACCCCCCCCCCCCCCCGTTGACAGTTTACGTTTTACTAGCCTTGTCTCCACCAGGTGGAACCTGTGACAAAACTGCACCCAACCCCTGCAGCGAAGCATCAGTTGAAAGAATGAAAGGCCTCCCAAAATCAGGGTGAGCCAGGACCACGCAGTTCAAAAGCGCAGACTTAAGCTCCTCAAATGCTCTTTCGCACTCCGGAGTCCAGTCATGAGGACACAACACCCGATATGTACCAGCCTTACCGCCTACATATCCTTTATTTCTCCTCTTCTGACCCGCTGTCAGTGCATACAGTGGTTTGGCAATCCGAGAACACTTTGGGATAAAGTGCTGGTAAAATAACACCATGCCAAAGGAAGGATCGCACTTTCCGCTGTGACGGGGTGCAGCCATCTGAATCCATGAGATCTTCCTTTCGGACGTTGGAAATGACCTCAATTTTCCTTTGATTAGCAGAGACTCCACTCGCATCCACCACATGACCCAAAAACTGCACAGACTGTCTGAGGAAGTGACATTTTTTTCTGTTTTAAATGTTTTAAATGATTGGCTCTCAAACGGCGGAAAACTATTGCCAGCCTTTTCAGAGCCTCCTCTTCAGAGAGCACAAACACCAACAAGTCATCAAGGTAGCACAGCAGACTGGAAAAATTTAGGTCACCAATGATGCTGAGCATCATTCTCATAAACGACGCCGGGCTGTTACCCTGTGGCAGACGTTTATATTCGTACAGACCCAAAGGCGTGGTGAAAGCTGTGTAATACCTGTCAGATCTATGAAGGGGGATGTTGTAAAACCCCGATGTCAAATCCATAGAACAAAAGAAGGCATTACCACCAAGTGATGCCAAGCAGTCAGCTTGATGTGGCAGAGGGTGGGCATCCTTAACTGTTTTTGCATTAAGCCGGCGGAAGTCTGTGCATATCCTCATGTCACCAGACTTCTTCCACACCATGACTAGAGGCGAAGCATATTCGCTGATCGACTTACTGATAATGCCCTTCATCTCCATGTCGCTCAACACTTCCCTTAAGTGTTCATAATGTGCTGGGGGCACACGGCGGTACGGTAGCCGGAAGGGTTGTTCATCAGTGAGATGAATGCGGTGCACGAAGTCCTTCACTTCACCACAGTCCAGCTTGCCTCTGGAGAATATGTCTTGATAAGACAGTAGGTCAGCTAGTCTCTTCCGCCACTCATCTGATACCTCACAACCCCTCATGTCAATATCGGATAGCCCACAGTCCTCAAGTTGTTGCACATAATCAGACACAGAGCGTGATTGTTCAAGTGGCATCTCTGACTAAACACAATGAATTTTACATAGGCCCTGAAAAAGGGGCAAGTCCTCCAATGCAGTACATGCAAAGACGTCAGCAATTTTTGTATTGCGTTTCAACATCACAGGCACATGCGTGGGATTTAGGATTTTTACTGGGACCCACATAGGTGTCACAACCCGCCCAACCAATATGTTCCTCGGAGAGGAATGGGTGGACGAGGGTTCAACGACAACTGTGCTGCCCGGGGACATAGGGGACGAGGGTGGCAGCTTGCCTCAACTTCACTGTGCCAATCTTGTCTGGGTCCTCTGAACCCTGCCATTGGGAAACAGCTCAGAAGCTGGAGGAACTGCTCACACTCTGGGTCTATACTCCTAGAGGAAACTAACTCCCAGTATTTCGGATCAGATTTCAGCATTTGAAGAATAGGGCGGAGTACATTACTGCCCACAATAGAAATGTTGGCACTGTAAATAAGCCACCACAGACTTCAATATCCAACTCATAGATACAATCCGGGTGCGTAAGGAGGCCACCACAGCCAACAAACACTACTCTCTCTGGGACAGGCTGAGGTTTCAACACTATACCAGCGGCCCTTATTTTGTTCAGCACTTCAGTACTCATAGTGCATGACATGCTCCCAGAATCAAGCTTTCCTCTCAGATTTACCTGGCCATTTACTAAAACCAGAGTGTAGAACAATTCACTAGCTCCCCCAAGCTTCTGCGAGCCCTCAAAAATGACTTTATCATCAGGAAAGCTTTCACAACAGTTCATATATATAGTGAATGGGTCCAGCACTTCAGTGAGGGTGTCCCTAATGCTGTCCATGTTTACCCTCTCATCGCATGGGCTAGCTAGTTTAAATCAGCATCAGATGGGAGAGGCACGGGTCTGGGTGACTGCTGAGCAACTAACGGGCAATTGCGTTTCACGTGGCCAGATTTGAAACAGGTAAGACACAACCTAAACAACTTGCAGTGTGCGTGTGTTGTGTGCTCTGCCGATTTACAGACTCTGCATGCAGCATGCTGCCAGCCTCGCCTGGGATCGGTCAAACCACTCACGACCATGCGGGTCGCTGCCAACAGATGAAGTGCACAAAGACAAAACTCTGTCAAATACACCCACCAATTGCTGGGTAGCATGCTCGGCCACAGATGGTGCTGGAGTAGCACTTGACGTTTGCATAACGGGAGTGTCGAGCGAAAGATGACTCTGCTGACCTACTACAGACTGAACCTGTCCCTGATCAGTAACGGGACCGGATGGGGAACTGAAATGATTCACTGGCCCACCAACTGCTACAGGGGAATCACGTGTGTATTGGCAGGTGGGGTTAATTTGGGTCTGGGCAGAGCAGGCCATGCTCATAGTTTGCTGGGACTGAACCATCAATCCTCTAGACCAGGGGTACTCAAATAGAAATGATGACGGGCCACATTTAATTTTTTCAATCACTGAAGGGGCCATTTCCGGGGGGGTGGGGGGGGGCGGGGTTGGTGAACGCATTTGGGCGTCTGCTATCCGTTTGTTGTTGCCAGAGGCAATCGCCAGCATCGTCTTGAGATCGCGGTGCGCGATTTCAAAATAAGAGCGGATAGCGCGATTGAAAAAAAAAATCATAAAAAAAAAAACACTTTTCAAAACAGCTCGCAAATGGGTGGTGAACGTAACACTCGTCTGAAAATAAATTCTCCGGTTAAAATATAGTCTCCCGTTAAAATTTTTTTGGCATTTGGGTCCGTATCCAGTTAATCAGGAATGTGATTGGGTCCGGATCCGGACCGCGGTCCGCCATTTGGTGATACCTGCTCTAGACTGTCCAACATTGTTTCCAGACGCCTCTGTTCCTCGGCTGCAGTCAATTCCTCTGGTGGCTTTAGTTGAAATGTTAGAAAGAGGTTGGGATCAGGACAGTGATTGACGAACATCATGGCAACCTCAGCACCCGCATCCTCAACTAGTTTACCCCTCCTGCGGAGACACTCGTTAGCTGCATCAATAGATTTGTTCAAGCAAATCCAGTAATCCATAGCACATTCACCGGGCTGTGGCTAAGTGTTATAAAAATCCTTCATGGGTAGACTACAGTAGGCCAGTTTGCTAAAGTTGCGCCTGAGGATATCGAACACTGCAGCCGGTAGGTCAGCATCACCTAGCTCCAGTCGGCAACGAAGGGATACCTTCACTTTGTCTCTAGCCTTGCTTGACAATTTGGACATTGTCAGATCAAACCTCTCTGCATGTGTCTCACAATTGGACCTAGATAAGTAACACTTCATCATATCCTCCCATTCATGGATACAGAATGCGTCTGTACCATCTCCCCTAAAGTATGGTGGTGCTTTAGTTTCTGATTGGACCACAATTTTCAACTGTGATGGATCAGAAGGGCCTGACTGGCTACCCGCAGTCCTATGGTGGCAAGACTCGCAGCCACATTCTCACCAATTTCCTTAGCCAGATCTGTGATCATACTGCTAAACTCTCGAAATAACCTGGGCGGGCCGAGTCCGTGCATTAACAATAGGGGTGGAGCTAGCCACTGGGTCCGACGTCGGTATATCCGAATGGTGAATATCATGTCCATATTCGGCTACTGGTCTGCCCCTACCAAAAGAAAAATAATTTCCTACCCCTCCCCAAACCAAGTGTATCTGAAGGCTCCTTAAAATTCTGTTCAGCCATAGTAACGGCAGTTGTTCTTTTATACAGCAAGCAAAACGGGTTAACTCAAAATGGAGCTAAAAGGAGTGAAACTAGAGTACTGTCCAGTCGCGAGGGAAAGGAGAAAGAAAAAAAAAAGAATTCCTGCGCAAATATATGCGACACACGAAGAAAAAAAAAATCTGAATCAAACATAAAACTTTCGTCGGATCAACTATCATCAATATAACATCTACAGGGACATATATACATTCAAAATTTACCAATAATCACTCGCTCGCGATATCAGCAACAAACTGCGCGATCGCTAACTTTAAGAAAAGAGAAAAAAAAAACCTGATGAATGTAACACTGTCCAACGGCACGGCTAGCAGCAGCATAGAGCAGCAGGGAAGATCCAGAAGTACGGCCCGCGACGACAGGTGGGGTGCAGCAGTCCACGCCAACACGCAGGTCCGCGAAGTGGGGGTGGCGAACGTAAGTTGTTGACCGGGGGGGTAAACGTAAATTGTTACCGGGGCGGAGTAAAATGGACACAAATTAAGCATTATATCGAGATTAATCGATCGCCAGTGGTTGGCGCCAGAGCGAACTAGTAACTCATTGAATCATAGACATGGATCAGAGGTAAATAAACTAGATTTTTTTTTGGCGTGAGAAATCGGAAGTGTGGCGTGAGAGCGTGTGAAGACAGTCAAATGCGTGTGTCTCACGCTCAATGCGTGAGAGTTGGCAACCCTGCAAGTGCATAGAACAAAGCTGAAAAACTCACTCCAGCTCCTCTCTCCCGCGATATTAAAATGAAAAAGGGAGCGCTCGCGCAACGTGCATGCCTTGCTACACATACCTGTTAGTACATAGCAAGTGCATAGAACAAAGCTGAAAAACTCACTCAAGCGCCTCTAAAAGCATAATGGAAGAAAAGTGAGTGAAGCACAAATAACAGATATTTGTAAAACATTTGTCCATCACCACCATAACTGAAATAAAATGGGCGAATAGTGACATACCTCTCCCATGATATTAAAATGAAAAGGGGAGAGTCAAGCTAGGTGGTTGCTATTTATACTTGGGGGAAAACACCACAGAAGAAGAAACAGAAAGGGGAGGAGTCTGGATCCCACGTATTCACAAGTAGATAAACAGATAAACAAATACAGTACATTTTGTGTAATTATACACAAGTGACAGACCAACCTGGTTACAAATATATAATAGACAACACTGTATTATTTAAATGCTACTTTCCTTATCCAGACTTTATCTTCGTGTTAAAAAAACAAAGTTTTTTTGTCCATATACACCACAAAGTATACACATGTCCAGTACTTTACTGAGGACATTTTACATCTTGATAATAGTATAATTTGTACGCAACAGGAACTGTGTGATTTACATAAGGGCCATTTATGTAGTCATGAGAGGAACTGCAAGTCCCAGAAAACCTTGCGTCGTTAACTCGTAACAAATAAACATGGCGGAAGGCGGCGGCATGAATACTGTGGACGAAAATGTGCCAGTTTATGAACATGTCGACGTGAATTCCACACCGTTTCATATTGGCACACTCAGAAACCAATGGTTAGACGTACTGCATCCTGAAACGTATTCATATACTCAGACGCCCCCTGAGGCAGAGGACTTGAAATTTATGAACGAGATGGGAATCACTCCGGAGACGTTGGCAGAACTCAAAACAATATGCAGGTAAAGTTAACCAGGAGAACTAGCTAGATACCTTCATATAGGTATATAGGAACAGCACGAACGCGTACTGTCAGTTATTGTGTGTGTTGACGGCTCTCCTTTTCCAGCACTGACTCTTTGCGAAGCTACCCAGAGGACGACCCCCCCGACACTGAAGCTGTACCCCCAGAACCACAACTCGCCACCTTAAAGTGCGTAGGGGAGACGGATGTTACTGCGCTCGGAACTGCACGTGCTGATCTCTTCTGTTTATGTCTTTTTTCATAGCAACTCTTTTAGTAGTAATGGTTTGTGTGTATTTTATCAGACTTCGAAAGAGGAGACAAGATTATAAGAAGGGTCTTATCCGTGACAGCATTGGAAGACATGATGTTTATGCCAACGAAATGGTGAGTTCAGTAAGGAATCATAACATGGCGTGTAATGTGTATCATTCAACGGATCAGAAAAATATAGACCACTTAACAAAAGCTGGTTAACTCTTGCTTTGCTGCCCAGCAACGTTGTGCTCTTGCAGTGTGTCTGTGGTGATGCGTTTACTTTCGGATGTTGCAGGAGTTGCTTGCTGTAGGAAGAAGGCCAGAAGACTCTGTGGATCTCATACCCGAGGGAGAGATCCTTCTGAGTTTCAACGTCTTGTACCCTGTCCTCTTTGAGCGGGTAAGACTGTCTCCTAACACTACAGCAGTAGTGTATCATTTCCAGGTTGTATGCTAATGGAAACGCATCATTTCCAGGTTATGCAGTGTTGTGATAGCTAACTGAATGAAATGTGTCTGTTTGTCTGGGCTCAGTTTAAGCATGTAAGGGCCTACCAGACCCTGCATGTTCTGGGCTCTCAGAAACTGACGGAGTTGAGGGACGCCATCTGCTGTGTCAGCGACCTGCAGGTGTTCGGTGAATTTAGCAACACGCCTGACATGGTGCCGCAGTTCCTCAGCAAGGTCTGGCTTGAAAATAAATCGCTTGGTGAGAATACAGATACAGATACAGAATTTCGAACTAAAATTCTCACTTTTCTGTATGTAGGACCACTACAAATCTGCCTTCTTCTTCTTTGAGGGAACTTTCTTCAATGACATGCGGTTCTCAGAATGTCGGGATATCAGCAAGTAAGACTCACCAGATCCCAGTGAATGATCCCAGTGAATGCCAGTAGGAGGAGTCAGGCACACACTGGCTAAGTGTGCCAAGGTTAACGTCCCACTGCGTGCCGTCTGTATACATTTTAGTCTAGACTTTTAAATCCATTTATACTCCTGTAGTGCCCAAACATGCAGGAACAGGCACATCACTGGTCCTACAGTGAGTCAGGGTAAAGTGGAACAGGCTGGCAGGGGAGAGTCCTGTCTGGGGACCTCAGGATGACGGACATCTTAAAGCTGAATACGGATGTGAAAGCCATGTGGGCTGATCAGTTTGAATACCCAGCATTCTGTTCAGATAATGATCTGTATCTTCTGCCCCAAATCCTGAAGTGCATGTTATGTCTCTCTTGCTAGAGAGAAACCAGAATTTACCCATGGAACCATTTTATTTATAGTCTTCTGGTGTATGGATGTGCTCACGGGGAGACAGCTTACAGCCCCAATGTAACATTTGAAGTATTATATTTGTTGACAAACTGGTGCCAGTAGATGGCTCATATGTAATTTAAATGAGTACATATTTTTGTTTGTTTGCTTCTAAAGGACCACAAGAGATTGGACAAAAAAAAATGACTTCCCAGATTTCAAAACAGCCAAAATGGAGGATACAACTTTCTATGACCTAAGAATGAAGGTGGGATATCCGTACCTGTACTGTCACCAGGGCGACTGTGAGCACGTGATCATTCTCACTGATGTCAGGTCAGCCTCTCACGTTCCTCATCTAACAGTACATCAGAACATTCACAGTAAATGTGTGCTGTTACATATCTGCGTTTGTCAAGTGTTACACCTTCAGATTAGAAATCGGTATTCTGGCAGGTAAAATCCTTCAATTACACTTCTGTGAGAATGAACACCACAGAGAAACCACAAGCAGGGGGAACGTGACCCTCATTTCTGTGTTAAGACAATAAGCTTGCAGCTTGTAGTTGCCATTAAAACCACGAGGTTCATTCCATGTGATGGTTTATTTCAAGTCATCTTGAGTCGTTTTTACATTTTTAGTGTGTTGTCTGCCTTTAACTAATGAGCAGCTGCTGGGTCCATTTTTATGTTGATTGCTGTATCAGGCTCATGCACAGAGATGACTGCCTAGACAGGACGTTTTACCCACTCCTGACCCACAAGCACAGGGTTCCAACCCGGAAGTGCTGCGTGTGCCACCTCTACATCAGCAGGTGAGTGATGTCATTCCTGCCATCCTTTACAGTCATCTTTTCCCGTTTCATTTAGATGACGGTTGTGGTTGATCGGTGGTGGTCTCTGATTCGTTGTAGATCATGGGTTAAAGTTCTCCGTCACTACGACGGATTTCCGTCATTTGATTTTTTTGGGGAAAAAATCCGTCAAATCATAATAAACAACACACGCGCGTGCTATCTGTTTTGTGGCCGAAATATGATTCTCACTGGCGCTCATCAGCGCTGGATGGATGACGGCGGTGTCATTTGATTGACTTGCGGTTCATTCCGCCTTCAGATTTGCGGATGTTACGTAGAAAAGTTTTTACCCCCCTCCTGCCTGGCGTGATCGTAGCGCGCGACTCTGTACACCTGCGCGAACGGCGGAGGCTACTTGCTGCGTCACATTCTTTTTGCAGTGTAGTCCGAAGCAATATGTGGTAGTATAAAGAAACACCCCTCAAAACAGGGGAATGAACATTTACCTGACCAATTGTAATGTTGCATTAGTGCTGGAATTTAGGCTAAAGTACTTTAAAATGCTTGAAAATGTAACTACTTTGTTTCACAACAAATATCTGTCTGACTAAACAGTTATTACGTTAACAAATACGAGCCTCTTGTAATTCCAGGACGAAACATGAGAGAACGTGAAGTCGTTAAGATTGGGCGTTTTGAAAATAAACCACCATTAAATAATGTGATAAAAAGCCAATTATTTCGAGTCATTTCGAGTATATGTATAAATATTTAACTTAAATTTAACGTTGAGAACGCGTTGAAATGGACCTTGAAAGTGACGTACAAGTGCTTTAATTCCACATTATAAAGGTGTATGAACCCGGCAAACATGACTTGGTTCACTGCACTGAAGCGCTGTGCGCGCGAAGTTACAAAACTGCGAGGCTCTCGCGCACGGGTGGAGCCACCGCGATTACGTCATTTTCGGCGTGCGGACCCTCGCGCTGCTCACGCCACTCGTGCTGCGTCAAGTATAAAGGCTTAAACCAGGCTTAACATGGATGGTGTTGTTCTGTTTGTATTTAAAAGCTCTATCCAGTGGTGTTAATTTTTTGTAACATACCTACTTAAAGCATGTAATCTTACGGCTTATGTTTTTGCGATGGTGAATCTGATAAAAACAAGAGAGCTTCATACCTCTCACCAGGATTCACTAAATTTGACTTGATCTTTAAATAATTTTCTGGAAGAGGACCCCCAGATAACTCCATTATATAAACATTTATGTACATTTATTGCTCAGGTGTTCATTCTCTCTTCTCTCCTTACACAGGCTGTTTAGATAAATATACTTTATAAATGTGTTTATTGTGTAGAATTAGGCAAAAGAGGCCGTGTCCCAACTACACTACATTTTCAGTAATTGCTGGCATTGTCTTTTGCCAGGAAAAATTTTTCAGTCAAATGAAAATTTCTTGCTTTAACCCATGTTGTAGATGGATTACGACCGATGATGCCCTAGCTCCGGTGGATCCCTGCCTGTACTGTGACCAATGCTTCCGCATGTTTCACTACGACGAACATGGGAACAAACTAGGCGATTTCAAGGCGTATGCCTACATTGACCCTGGAGCATTTAACTGACATGTTCTCAAGCCGTTCAAGGGCTGGGCCCTCTCACTTTTCGTTTTTTCACTGTTGCTGTAAATAACCCACCAGTCAGAGGTTCTGTCTGCTGGTTCACGCCTGGAGCTGTCTACGTTTTAGAGACAGCTGCAGGTCCTTGATGGGGAGAAGGCTGCACATACAGTGCTGAAAACCTCATCCTGCACTTTTGTCTGGGTTGACGGGCACCCCTGCTTGGGGTGCAATATTTTGAGTGTTTTCTAAATAAAAATTGAAGAAATAATTGTTGCATTTCATAAGGATAAGGCCAAAATAAGGATCGCAGTACATTCTGCATCAGTACCTGATTTGTCCTGATCTGGGACAGTGGGAACAGGTTCTCTAGGTTACTCACACAGAAATGAAAATGATCCTCATTTAACTGGTCACAGCAACTTAACAAGTATGTAGAAAATGTTTATATTTTCTGGGAGTTTTATAACCTGTTGGCCACCAGTATTTCAGGGTGGTGGTCCTGGGAAAACCCTTCAGACATGGCTTAGAGACGAGAGCAGTAAGCAACACCAGAAAGCTCACTTATTCTAGAGAAACGCTTATTTGAATACTTATTCTAGAGCAGTGTGCCTTAGAATGCAAAGTGTGCATTCTAGAGAAATGCTCATTTGAATACATGTATTCTAGAGAAATGCTTATTAATTCTAGGCCAACGTTTTTGGAATGCACGATCCTTAAGCCAATAAACTGATTTAAAATTTTTTGTCAACATTTGTAAAGATGAAACTATCTACCTTCCACTACAACAGTACACTGCTAGGTATCTTCACTTCACTTGAAGGATCTACTCCTGAGGTAATGCTGAGACAAACCACATACCTGATCTCAGGTAAAGGAGAAGGAAGCACCTGACTTCACTGTGGTTTCTCAGTTTTCACACCAGATCAACAGTCCAGAACAATGGTGACAGAAGCTGATCTGTTGACGTCTTGGTCTAATATTTTGTAGAACTATTGAGTTTTTAAAGCTTGTATTTGAATGACATTAGGCCACACCTGGGTCCTTGTGTGATGCAGGTGTGTTCCAGCATAATCCATAAGATGCAAATATACAATAAGAAACAAAGAGCTTGAGGTAAGCACTACTTTAATGAGGCCAAAACAGGTTTAGAACAGGCACAAAAATACTGTACTCTTATATACACAAATGCTAGAGACAGAACAGCTCAAGACAACAGACATGTAGCAGGAGAAACAAAAACAAGAAGCACTTCCATATCAAAACAAGTTTTCTGAACACCCTTCTATCTGGGAAAACTGAAATATGTACACACACTTGCTACTGCATCATGAAACAGTACAGAACATAAACCACAAATACCACTTCATTAGTGACGGCAAACCAGTTTTCAGTGTCCGTTGCGACACTGGAGAGTGGAGTCAGGTGAGAAAATGGGTTGACCCACTCACAGTAGGGTTCTCCAGAACCGGAACTGACCCAAACGGCTACAAACCCCACGCTTTCCGCATCACTTCAGTGTTTGTGGACAATTCCAACTTCTAGCAGCTGAAAGGACATTTGGGAATGTTTCCTGTCTGAGACCTTCAGTACAATCAGCATGGATTAACGGTCAAAATGATGAAGTCTGATGAAGTATAACAATTACACAATTTAAACCCAAGTCATGAGAAACGTGTCACTACTTCGAAAACACTCCTGAGGCTAAAACGAACACACTGGCGTTAAAAACATCTGTATCTAAAACGTCATCATATCACTTAAAGTCTTCACGACTCCCGGGGCCTCTGTCGGGGTGAGGGGAAGGGGGGGGAGGTAGGGGCTGGCGTGTGAAAGTGACTTCTGTCCTTGTGCAAGGACTTGTGCGTCCAACCCACAGTGAGTTTCCAGGGGAAAGCAGCAGGACTGCCACTGGTGTGTCAGAGTCAGCCAGAGTCTGTTGGGTTGACCACACTGCCACAGTACACAGGACAGACACACACATTAGAGCACACCTACATCACGGAGGCTTCACTACAGAGGGGAGAGCGCTAGTGTGTGGGTGTCGGTGTGAATCAGTCTCTCCACCTGCTCTTCTCCAGTGCTACGGGGTCTTCTGCTCTCTCACTCTCAGCCTCTGTGGTCTTCTCCTCAGGGCTAGAGTCCCCGTTTAAAACCCTATCTGTGGTGGGACATGGACACACACACGATAATCAGTTGCGCTATATTATAAGTAATAACGGCAAATGTTCATTTGCGACAACTTCACATTCTGTATAAAAAAAAATGTAAAACTGGACCTAGGATGCATAATAAAAGTCCCCGTTGGTTTATACAGCACAAGCCAAATGAGCTACACACCACTATTTTTACAAGTCCTCATTCTGTAAATGTATAGAAATGCAAGAGACGTGCACGAGGAGCTGAGGGTGGGGTGTTTGGGGGCGGGGCTTCACACACCTGCACTGGGCTCTTTGGCCTGTTCCGCTCTCTTCAGCGCCCCCTTCTTGGCCTCCTCGAACTGCCGCTGCTCTGCCAGAGACTTGTTGATCACCTGACTGAGCACCGCTTCGCCCTCGCCCACCAGGAACATGGTCTTAAACTTGTTATACAGCATGGTGGCCTTGTCCATGATATCTTGACTGGCCTTGAACCTGCGGATCTGGGGACCAAGGAGAGATAAAAAGAAACAACATAAAAATCCAAACTTGTCATTGTGGAGGACTGTGGGTACTTGTAAAAAATTAGCCTCTTCAGATGAAACATGACACTTGGACAAAAAACAAATCTGCATGGGTCTGATGCACTGTGTGTACGCATGTTAGCGTTTTTATTCTGCGTACATTTATTCACGGAGAGTCACAGTTGAGAGTAGCTCTGGACATCTGTTCAACCATTTTACACAAACAGCAGTATAACAATGCTTTAGAATCACCGTGCAGACCTTAACAAACATTTTTATGGAAAACGTTTATGAAAAAATTTCTACAAAAAATTTGTTTAAAATAGAACCTTGCAATTACACTTGTTTAGTGTGTAATGTGTATAGTTATGATCTGACGATCAATTTGGTTGATTTTGATTCTTTTTGTATATTAACATTCAGCAATAGTTAAATGGGCAAAATGAGACATGTTTCAGTTCTCCAAGACAGAATCAAACCCGAGGTGGACAGTGCAGCCCGAGGTGTGGATGAAAACGGACTGGGGTCTACTCTGCTTTCTGAATGAAAACAGAGCGTTAATGGTGTGACCCCAACACACTGTTCTGCACTGGGGCTTCATGCAGCCATGACAGCGTGCTGTTGAGAGGCGAGAGAACGGTGCACACCTTCTTCAGCGTGGAGATGAGCTCACAGTGCTTCTGCAGGTGCTGGGTGGTGACCTGCAGGGTACTCAGTTCATCCAGGGCCACCAGACACTTCTTCACATCCTGCAAAAAACAAACCCAAAAAACTATTAATCACAGATCCACAGGTATTCACTCCTCAAAACAGACAGCTGCAGAAATGAGACTTGTGGGATAGAGCACGTAAGGGCAAAAGGAGTCATGGGGACGGCTGCAGAAACAGAAGCACAAAACTGCCCTAAATCGATTTTTAGACTTAGCCATATAAAGATTCCTTTCCCTCTCTTTAATCCCAAAACCTCCAGCCACACTTCCCAAAAGCTCCACCCCTAAGAAATATCTATGCTTAGCACTTAGCCTAGCCGTCAAAATAATCGACAAGCAGGTTTTCTGATCGGTTAATATAACTACTCTATGCTGAAGTTTCCTGATTGGTTAGTGTAGTGATGCAGATGTTAGTTGAGTGCCCAAAACAGAAACAAACAAAAAAGATGGCTTGAATCTGCTTTCACATTTTAACAGCCATATCCCCGGATCCCCTTGATCTGTTCCTCATGGATCACCATCCTACTTACCGGCCCATTGTGCCAACATTTAATGTCTGAGAATGATTTAAATTTACCGGATTATCAATCTTCAGCGAGATCTTAATCTCTCCGTGTAATCTCTGCAGCCTGGACTCCGTGGACACTTCTGTGTTGATGGGACAAATGGTTCCAATTGGTAAAAAGCAAAGCCCAACAACATCACCAGAGAAGACATCAGACATCAGGACGTGGAGTCACCAGCCGCTCACCCTTCTTCTTCTCTCCTCGCCTTTCATCTTTCTTGCCATCTTCTTTCCCTAATCTGAAAGAAAGGGAACCAGAATGAGATTAGGGGAGGAAGCACTGCAGAGAGCACTTCCCTCTAATAGACTTCAGTCCAAATGCCCCACCTCGAAGGGGAGGGCCGATTCCAAAAGCTCCTCCCCTGAATGGGAGTGCTGACTTCAGAAGCTCCTCCCCTGAATGGGAGTGCTGACTTCAGAAGCTCCTCCCCTGAATGGGAGTGCTGATTTAAGAAGCTCCTCCCTTAAACAGGGCTGATTGTAAAGGCCGGAAACCAAGAGCATAGCACTGCTGGATATGACCCAGAAACCACAGATGGACAACGATTGTTGCCGCGTCCAAACAGGGCTGCAGTTACTTACACTTCTGATTCATTTGTTATACACACCATGTGTTTCTCACCATGACATCTGTACATGAGGGAATAGTTCATACAGGTTCACTACAACAGAAATCCTGACATATTTCTATAAATATGTAGCACTTGTGTGCAGGATATTATATGTGGAATTAAGATCAAACAGATCTGGGAAGCGTGTGCATGTGTGTGTGTGAGAGAACATACAGTCCACACGTTACTGGGCACGTGTGTCTAAGGAGTACATTCTGCATGAACGTGCACATGTGTCTGACAGTGGTGTGAGTGTGTGTCTCTCTCTCACTCTTTGAGCTCGTCAGGTCTGCGACGTCTCTCCTCCTTCTCCGAGTCGGCCGCGGGCTTCAGTGTTGAGCGTTTGCGTCCAGGTCCACCGGTCCTCTACCCACAGTTCAACACAACAACCACCATCACCAGGACTCTCCACCCTTACTTTTTTTTTCCAAGCCAAGGATATCTGAGTGACCATGCATATACCTGTAAAGTCTCAAACCATATTGGCAAATGGTCTAAAAAGAATCAATAAACATGTTTCAACAAGTTCACAGCAGGTGTCTAGCTTTGAGCTGCGTCCCTGAAGGACCTCTGCTTGCTTCTTCAAAGAGAGCTGGCGTAAAACATTTAACACGGGCTCTGTGCAGTCTGGTTTAGGCAAATCCTGACAACGTACAGATCAGTTCCTCCTGAGTCTCTTTCAGCATAGCTTAAGCAAAAACTGAGTCTTTGGGGGATGGACAGACAATACACAGCATATAAACTGGAAGTCATCTTTGAGATCGTGGGGTGTGGTGTCAATCAGAAATTCCACACCAAGAAAAGAAGTGACTATGAAGATTTTATGTCTTCTCCGACAGCACAGATGCTGCCAGAAGGAGCTGTTCTGTGTAGAACCTTCCGGAGACTGGTCTTCACCACTTTTCAGCCCATTATGAAAGTCATTAGGGAGTGTAAATGGGGCATGACTAAACAGGGGGTGATCCATTGGGATCTCTCAGACCAAGTCCTGAACATCCCCACACGGACCCCGTCTTCATCGCCGTCTGCTACTTGTAGGTCTATGTTAATCACTTTTCCTCAACCCAGTCCTTTGGTAACACCCAGTTCATTTTGTTCTGACCAATTAGTGCCAACAGCTTGGTTCATGTGTGTTGGAGTGTTTGAGGCCTGAGGACTGGGTTCAGAAACCTTCATTTAATGATGCAATTCTGAAGGGTGTGTGTGTGTGTGTGTGTGTGTACCCCTTCATCCTCAGAGTCAGAGGAGCTCTCCTCCTTTGTGTTCCGTCTCCTCTTAGCCTCCGGTTCTTTCTTCCCTCCTTTAATCTCCTCCTTCCTCTTCTTACCATCGGCTCGCCCCTCGTCCTCACCCTCTGAAGCCCTGCCTTTGTCCTCAGGCCCTCTCTTGCGTTTCCGGTCCGGATCGGTGCCGGTGTCTCTGAGGGGAATGTGCACGGACCAGGTGAGAATCACACACACACACAGCTGCTCTCCCAGTTTCCAAACACAGAAAATGACCGTTCACTCCAGAGTTACAATCACAAATCCCAACAAGTCAAGGACTGACACACACACACACACACACACACACACACACACACACACACACACACACACACACACACACACAGCTTCTCTCTCTCACATGTCATTGGCTGACCCGTGTGAAGCCTGTTGCTGCTGAAGCATTTTTTCAGCTTTGGGCTTCCTGCCTCTACGCTTTGGAGCTGGTCCATCCCCGCCTGACACACACACACAAATGTACAGACACTTTTTAAAAAGTAGAAGAAGAAATCCTAATTCTATTACAGCTAAATAAAGATACTGCTACTGTCACCGTTAGATTAGAACTGACTAATCTCTAACACAACTGGCTCCAGTAAACAGATGCTGCAAACCTAATATACTCTGATCAATGAATGACAACTGAGATCAGTTTTATAAGAGAACCAGGCTCCACCTGCAGGGCTGGAGGTGGGACTACCACCTGCGTCCTCCTTCTCAGACTCCTGGTCAGCTTCTCCCTAAACAAACAGACGTGATTAAGAGCTGGTGAGACGGGTGTGCGGTCAGTGTATATAAAACCATATCTCACTAGCACATGGGCCTCAAATCAGATTAGCAAGCAAGATGGAAGCTGCCAGAGCTCTGGATTCAAGATTTTTTTTTTTATTAATGAAATTTTGAGCAGCTGTCTTCGGACCTCCAACCCGCTGCGGACCTTAACTTGACGGCTCCCTGAGGTGAACAGGCCCTGGAAGGTCTTGTGCTCTTACCCTTTTCTTCCTCCCTCTTTTACTTTTTGCATCATCTGTGGATTTCTTTTGCGAGGACTCCTGGGAATAATATGAAATATTTTATTCTAGAAACACACTGCATTACCTATTTTGATGCAAGCCAATGGGACAACTCCCTAGTCTGAGTATCAGCCTATCAGCGGTGCATTCTGTTGTAGCCCAAACAGTCTGAAACCAATCAGAGTCAAACCTGCTTTCACCAAGTGACCAAACATTCAGTTTAAAATACAGATGGAGTTTCCCCCCTTACCATTATGACTGCCTTTGATTATACTATTACAAAATGATAAAACCTTCGACTTAATTCAATGGAAAGGAATTCATGAGTTCTGATATTTGGAATGTTTATAGATAATTAAGGTCATCAAATTATTTGGAATCATCTATAAAAGTGTATTCTGGATCACAGAGGGAGTCCAGTTCTTTTCTGATGGGTCTAATCCAATCACAGCACAGTGGAAGCTATTACCTCTCCATTGGCTTTATGAGGTCAAAAGGATAAATAGATGGTTTGACAAGAGCAGTTTCAGGCTATTAGAGATGATACTCTCTGGCTTTGCAATTTGTGAAGGATTTATGTCAACTTACCTGTAGAATAAAAACTTACCTTTGTACAAAAGAGACAAGTGAAAAATAACACACTGTTTTGTATACAAAGCTAAGATTATATGACGTAAGATACAAAACCCATATAAAGGTTAGATGACTACAGTAAGTAAGAATGTCCACTTGATGATTGAAAGCCAGCAGGACTGGCATGTTCTTAAGAAAAGTAAAGACACCGAGAGGGAGATTTAGGATGGTACACTGGGGTACCACATGCAACACTCCATTTCCTGCAGTCAGGCCAATGCACCCAGGAATGGACCATACAGTCCGAGGGTGATTAAGATGACTCAGAAACGAGACGACATGCAAAGAACAAAAGCAGATGAATGATTAAGATAAAAAAAATATGAAGATACCCCCACTGATCATGCAGAACCGGTCATCAAAACATCATTTATGACAACGGGTGTGTTGTGATAAATGCCGTTTTCAATTCACAGGCAACCAATCTGTTCACCTATGAGCACTCTGAGTGTGAAAAGACGCCCAGGTGTGTGTGTGTGTGTGTGTGTGTGTCTGGTCAGGTAGGCACTGCGCCAAGCCTAGAGACCAGCGACCGAGGTCAACAGACGACGGCAAGCTGCACCGTCCCACCCTGCCAGCGGAGGATACACCCCAGCAGCACTATGGCAACGAGCGTGGCGTTCTCCCACGCCCACCCCCAGCCCTCACCAAGCTTCACATGCAGACAACTCTACCCCGATATATTGGGGGGGGGGGGGGGGGGGGGGGAGAAAACAACGAAACACTACAAAGCCACGCCTCCCCCTTCCCCATGCAGACATTAACAGTACATACTTCCTCCACTAGAGGGCCCTGTTCAGACACCTCCATGCCATCACCTTCCTCCTCCTCCTCCTCATCCTCCTCCTCCTCCTCCTCCTCCTCCCCTGCCTGATTGTCAGTCACCTGCATGAGTCCAAACACACAGGGCCCCATGGCGCAGGAGTTACATTATCAGGCCCACCTCACTCTCAGGGCCCAGTCCATTCAGACTTGGAATGCAGCATTCCATCGAGGTGCTCTGGGCAGGCGTCCGCAGGACTGAGCGGGGTGGGGTGGGGGGAGGATGGGACAATAGAGCCCAAGCCTCCAACCCAGTCCTCAAGGGCAGCCAGTGAAACCATGCTTTGTTCTGGTCCAGTGCCTGGATCACCAGAGCCAGGACCTCGGGGGCCCGGCTACATGACGTTTGGCTGAAAGGCTGCCTTTGCTGAAGCAGCTCGCAGTCCTGGCTGGGTGAGGAGAAGTGGTCTGGGAACCGTGCTACAGGTCACGGACCTCAGTGAGTCAAACACACTTACTTTGGCAGCCTTCTTCCTTTTTTCCTGAGTCTTCTCACTGGCCTCTTCTTCACCTTCAGGGCCACTGTCCGATTCTTTATCAGAAGGGGCTTCCACTGCCATCACCTGGACAGAAAATGTACACAGCCACCAAATATAAGCATCCAAGTGATATACACACACTGAAATGCAAAAAGGCTTTATAGACCACCCTTATAGTATACCACAATTATATAATACCAGTGATCATACCACCATTCTACAATACCAGTGATCATTCCACCATTCTAGAATACCACAATTCTACAATACCAGTAATCATACCACCATTCTAGAATATCACAATTCTACAAAACCAGTGATCATACCACCATTCTAGAATACCACAATTCTACAATACCAGTGATCATACCACCATTCTAGAATACCACAATTCTACAATACCAGTGATCATACCACCATTTTAGAATGCCACAATTCTACAATACCAGTGATCATACCACCATTTTAGAATGCCACAATTCTACAATACCAGTGATCATACCACCATTTTAGAATGCCACAATTCTACAATATCAGTGATCATACCACCATTCTACAATACCACAATTCTACAATACCAGTGATCATACCATACCACCATTCCATCCTACCAGATTCACAAGCACTAAAGGTCTTGTGACAGCTTGCTATCTGCCCGTGCACTAACAAGACATATTCATAAAATGGAATCATAACGTGTAGCATACGAAAAGTGTTTTTAAATTGCCCTGCTTGCTTTCCCTGCTCTTGGACACTTGATTCCATTCACTGGTTAATTTCCAAATCATCTGTAAGATCAAAAACTCACACACTAAACTACACCCATCCTGGCCTTCTTTATGAATAGGCTGAGAAAGACAGATCTGCACTCACAACATATATGTTTATGAACACAGATGCTGACAGATGTAAATACATAAAGAGCACACACGATACCTTCTGTCCATTAAGCTCAACTGTGGGGTTATTCTCAATCTCCCACAAGCCTTCATTGAAGCCCTTCCTCTTGTTGGGTTTGGCATATTTCTCTTTGTTGGGTAAATAAGGAAAGATGTCTTTGGGACCCAAGAATGCCCTGAAACAACAAAATCATCAACACAACTATGGATCATCGATTTTTTATTGATGCAAGACTGAGATGTATTAAACCGAAACAAAATAGACTCGTCTGTGAAGGCAATGCAGAATGTGAAAATTTCTGTAGTACCAGACTGCGATAGTTTCAAAGCTACTTTAGCAGAGTGTGAGAGACGTGCTCACGTTTCATGAGTCCCGAAGAAGAAGATGGGGAACTTAACGTTAGACGGCTTCACGGCGCCATCTGGCACTTCATCGATCTAACAATAAAACGAATAAAACATCGAAATGAATAGAAAAAGGAGAGTGACATTGCAGGGAGAAGACACCTGGTACCGCAGTGGTGTTGCGGGAGGAGTGCTCACCCTGGCGGGCCAGTGAGGATAGCCCTTCATCTTGGCGAAGATCAGGTCGCCGGGTTTGTACTCTCGAGTCATTCTTCGTGTTTGAACACCTTGATGTGATGAAACTCAACCTGAAACAGAAAGATTGTTTCTCAAGGCCAGATACACACCCCCCACCACCACCACATGTCCACTGGCTGGACACAAACTAACAGAAACGTGGCCCAGGACCGCTGGTTCGTCATCTCAACACACCGCGCAGTGCTCGCGTTCACGTTCGGCCGAACAGGCGAGGACGTTCAAACCCAAAACACGCCGGACCAACGCGTCTCGTTTTTACCGAGTCACAGCGACGCTAGCTCAGTTAGCTACCATTTTAGCGACATTAAAACACTAACAGCAACGTTGAACGTGGCATGCGCCCTAAAAAGTGAAGTGGTCACCCATATCGCTGTCAAAGAGCGCATTTTAAGGTTTGTTTTGTTCTGAAATGTCGTGTGTACCGTTGACGTACCGGAGTGGAGGCTCCTCGTTAGCAGCAGGACCAACACGCCTCTCTCCTCCCGCGCAGCGGAGCGCAGGAATGTACCAACACCGCTTCACGGAGGGGGGGCGACGTGGGATTCGCTGCTTCTTTTGAAAGTTTTAACGTTCGCCCATTGCGGAACGTTATGGTAGTACGCTACTTTTAAACTTCCACGTAATATCCAACTGATTCCTAACTTAATAATCTGATTTATGTTTTACTAAAAACCATAGTACATTTAAACGTTCCTATGAATGGACGCAAGAGATTCCGTGCAGGAGCGCCACAAGAACCGGCACGCGCAAGTGGAAGTAGAGTTATGCTGGCCCAATACTAATTAGTATAGTTAATAGTCTACTTGGCCTACTTCAAATCGTATTTTAGAATTAATACTTGAATGTGTAGAAGCCTCTGTTGTAAAATAAGAATCTTTAACTTTCGTTAAATTATAAACGAAATAATCTTAAAAAATAATTTATGAGGAAAAACATCTGGGTAATTTCACCCAGATGTCGCTTCATAATGAACGGTCGCCTGTGTACGTGGTGTACCTTGGGGACTATTTGACTTCCATCTAAAGCGGTAGGGCACCCGTGAACCGAGGCCATCAGCAGGCTATCACCGCCCTCTCGTGGTAAATATTGTTCACTACTTGCATTCGTGAAACACACGCAATGATACACACGCGTTAGGATGCGCATTTTAACACTTCGAAGTTCACTTCGTGATGGGGACTCACTTCGCGTTTTAAGGTCTGGTTCAGTTTTCTTAGAACAGGCATTAGAAATTGGCACTGCTAAAGTGTAAGTCGTCACATTTGTTTGTATAACACTTTTAACAATGATAGGAGTCCCAAAATGCTTTCCAGTTCTAGAGACAGATTAACAATACATACTACATAAAATTAATAAAGAAAATACATTTAAAATAAGACTAAAATAAAAACACATTAAAAGATCAATAGTGCAAGAAAAGAAATAAATAGCCAGTAAAAAAATATGATAAACAAAGCTGATATTAAAAGTAAATTAAAGTGTAAATAGGACAAAATGTCACAGGACAACCTCAGACAGGACTAAAAGTGAGAGACAAAGTTTGACAGAAACTTGTTAATGCCAGGACAATGCCAAGATGGAAGATAGTTCCAGAGCATGGACATCTTTGGTTGTGAGGTGTGAGTGGTGGACTTAGAGGAGTAGTTGAGAAGATGGACATGAGGCACAATATGGAATAAGCAGATCATTGACGTATTGTGAAGATAATCAATTGAGTGCTTTAAAAAGAAATAAAAATTAAAATCAGTTCTGAATTTAACTCATAACCAATGTGAGCAAGTGAGCAAGAACACAAGTGACATATTTTCTTTGTTCAATTAAAGTCTAGCAACTGCATATTGAATCATTTGTAGTTGACAGTTTAGTTGGGACAACCTCATGGGATAGGCCAACCTCATGGGATAGGTCAACCTCATGGGATAGGCCAACCTCATGGGATAGGCCAACCTCATGAGATAGGACAACCTCATGGGATAGGTCAACCTCATGGAATAGGCCAACTTCATGGGATAGGCCAACCTCATACACAGGAGATTAATGTGGTAGCCAAGAAATGATAAAAGCATCAGGAACTGTTTCCAGGTTCTACTGAGATAAAAATTCGTTTAATTTGGCTCTGAGCTTATAGAAAGCTCTAAGCTTATAGAAAGTGCCCTTCACCACACTACTGACTTGTTTTGGTTAAAAGTCAAAGGACTGTTTAGACAGACATTTAGAGCCACTAAAGTTGAACCTTGGGGCATGCCACATTTAACGAGAGTAAGAGATGAGGAATCATTTCCTGTTCTGATTGAAAAGATTCTATCACTCAAGTACAAGATAATTTTAACACTGGGGCATGACAAATAACTAACTTTATCCAAGTGTTTAAACGATTGTCATTGTAAATTGTATCGGATGCTGTGCTGAGATTCAGCAAGACTAAATTGAACCAGAATGAACAGTGTGGCAGTGCATATTCACTAAGTAGGCCTAATAATAGCCTACTAATTACAACATACTAATGAAAATGATATTGTATTAAATATAGTAATGAAATATAAAAGTATGCTATTACATTTATAAAAATATATTACAGGTTGACCCCTAATTATTGGAATAGGAAATTGCATGCGTTCATTGCTGTGGCACACCTGATACAAATGGCTTGATAAATGCCCAATCATTAAGCATTACACTGCAACGCATCAAGTTTGGAACTTGGAACCAGGGTACAATTCAGTCCAGTAACAAATTAGAATAGAATAGCTTTATTATCACTGTACAGGTTCAGTGATATGAAGTGCAGTCGTTCTCTCTGTGTGTGAGCGCGCTGCCATGTTCATCAGTATTAATGCTTTTTTCCACTTTTGCTGGTGCCTCTTTTACGGTCACTTTGATTGTAGAATTAGTTCACATATTTTTTATTTGAATAGTTGATTAGTTAGGCCTATTCTAAACGGTCGTAACGTCCTAAACTGGTCTACGTCTTTGTTACAAACCGTACCTGAACAAACTCTCCGTCCACATTGTATAAACAGCCACACACGTCTTAAAAGTACACGACTATTTTCATTCAGACAAAAGACATTGAAGGTGACCTAATAGAAGAGTTTGGGCGTGTGTCAGCGGATTGGTCCACAGCTGCTCCGAAGCGCGTTGAGACGCGATGGTGTCGGCTGATGAACGTGAAGGACGGTGCGTGTCAGCCCCGCCGCTCCCCTGCGAGGGGATTCGCGCGGCCGATAGCAGCCGGACCCAGGAATAGCAGCGGAGCATTCAGGGCTCGCTTCCCAGCAGGTGAGGTGAGACCGCGCACGTTGGACATGGGCCAGCGCTACGGGAGTCCTGTCTCTGACCGAGGACCCGGGGCTGGCGGTCAAGCGGCTACCCTTCACCTCAGACAGTGAACGGCGTGCGGGGCGTGGTCGTTCCGTCTGAGACCCTTGGGTCCTGCCTCTACGTTACCTGATCCTCTTTATCTCGCTTGAAGGGCTTGTGATGTATGCGAATGTCATTTTGTTCAGGTACACTATAAACATTCAGGTGAAGTAAAGATGTAATTTTGGTTCTTTAGACTGAAACCAACATAGCAATTTTCACTTTTATGAAGACTTTAATATGTCTCTGGTCTTAAGCTTGTATAAATGCCTGAAATCATTTAAGTAATGCTCATAACTAGGATACAAAGCCTGGCCCCACTGAAATACTGGAAATTCTGTTTCATTTTTTAAACAAAAAGTAAAACAGCCCTGTGGGTTTGTCATTAACTAAATCAGTCATTTTGCATATTCCTATCCTCCTGCTTTCTTACACTGTTCTGCCGAACTTCTGCCTTTGCTTTGCAAAAAATTGAACCATCATACCCTCTAGCACCTCACAGTAGCATTTTAGGTAGAAGACATTAGACGTTCCTGGGTAAAGTTCCAGCACAAACCAGCTGTGCGTGTCCCTGAGGTCCCGGGGGAACCGGTGTGAGAGGACCCCTGTCCCATACCCTGAAGGGCACCTTCTCATGCCTGAGTGATGGTGTCCTTGGGCGGGCAGTGTGTTTGTGTTTGTGGTGCCCACCGACTGGCATCCTTCCTTCCTTCTTCTGGCAGGGCTTCAGCGCGTCAGGGGGTCCGGGTGCCACTGGAGAATGATGAAGTGGTCCCCACGCTGCCCACGTCAGTGGCTAGCACTACCACTGCCTTGTTAAGGAGCTCTCACTAGTGCCAGATCAAGGTTTACTTCTGGCCAACATTAAACGGGCAGATGGATGGAGTTTACGTGTTGGGCAGGTGTGAGGAGGTGGTGTGAGGAGGTGGTGTTCGGGTGGGACGGACACACTCGAGTCAGTGTAGCTCCTGCTGAAGCACCTGAAGCTTGTTTTTTTTTTTTTTTTAAGTCTCTTCTTTGTAACTTCTTGTGACATATTTCTGAAAAGATTTTGAAAGCAGGAATGTTCAGTTTTGCTTGCCAAATCTTGTGTGGGCCATTTTAGAGTCCTTTTAAGTCCTTGTCCTTTTAAAGGTGAATAGACGGAGATCTCTACGTTAGAGCCTGTTTTTGAGATTAATTTACTAAAGTCAGTATTTCCTCGTTTCACAATTTCTGGTGATTATAGAGTGTGAAGGAGGAGCTTTGATGTTTTAAGCACTTTAAATGTATCATTTTGGAGAGTCGAACATGCTGTGATGTGCAGTGTGTTTGTATTTGTGGAAGTTTGAGGAATGTGCAGGACACTTCTGGAGGAGGCGCAAGAGAGCTTCCATCTCACTCCTGCACCTATTCTGAGGGAGGAGAAAAAAGGTGGTGGTGAGGGGGGGGGGGGCAAACAAGAGAAAAGATGAGTGTGAGCAGGAGAGTCGGCCGGGCCCACAGACAGCAGGAGAGTGTGTGAAGGCAGGAGATGACAGATGCTTCTGTCAGTGTTCCAGCAGTCACCACTTTGTGGGAACCCCACAGATGCCTCTGCCTCCTCGTGCTCTCTCTCGCCGCTCCCCTAACCCCTCCTCCGCTCGACGGGCGGCCACGAGGATGACAAGACAGCTGAGGTCCTCTCAGCGTGCGGGGTGACCGGCCGGGCGGAGGGGGCCCCATGATGGAGCTGTGAGCCTGGGTCCAGGCCTGGCTTGGCTCTGCTGCTTCAGCTGCCGCTGGGCTTTTTATAAATGCCGGGGTCGGAGAGCGCATGAGGGCAGGGGAAGGGCTCTCTCACCACGCCGTGGCCCCAGCCGAGACGAGGGGTCCGTGCCGTCCGCCCTGCGAGGGGAGCAGATGTTTTCGCTCGGGGGCGAGCCAAATTTCCGCAGCAACCTTCAGCTGCTTGGAGGTCAGGACTTCAATGAGGGGGCGGCACAGGGGGACACTTTCGCTTCAGCTCCGATACGACAACATATTAATTACTGAGCCAAGTAGAGGCCGAGGGTTGTAGTGGAACATACCTCCCCACTGCTCCGAGCCTCGGTCGGTTGACATTAGCCAAGGTGGTTGGCGTATCCCACTCACTCGTCCATAATCCACACCTCAGGTAGCTTTTTTGGGTTGAGTGAGGACTCCTGTGCCATCCACAGATAAATGGACAGAAGGCCCGTCTACTAGAGCGTTAACTTTAGGCCCTGGACTGATTAGCCGGCTACTATGGATAATGTTACTTGTGCTAATGCGGACTTGCTTGTCACTGATAACGGTACTCAACAACTCCACTCAACCATACAGAAATAGTCCCGCATTGAATCTTCATACAGAAGAAACCAAACTGGGAGAGAGTCCTGCCTCACCCTTGAGCAACCTCTGCATTGATTCCTTCTCAGAGGGGAAACACAGAGGATTACTAGTGGAACCAGGGGAAGAGCGGGAGCTTACTGGCCCTCTCTTATATTTGGCAACAGGATTGACAGAGACGCAAGGGAGATGAAATCAGGGGGCTTACGGCTGTTACTCAGATGCGGGGAGACTTGAAAGAGGAGTTTGCTCTCTGAAGATTGACTGAACATTCCCTTTCACAGAGGTGGGGGGTGTGGGGGTGGGGGTGCGGGCCCTCAAAAACCGAGACACGGCCCAATCGTGGCCAGGAATTGAGACGTAAGGGTTTAGGGACGGGACCGACGATCAAAGGAGCTGCCGCATTTCACCGTTCCGGTTTGAGTGCCGCATTGGAAGAAGTAAAAAGGGGATTCGTTACTGGGGGATCACTGCCGGGAGAAGTGTGGAATCAGCACGCAGGCTCGGAGAAGACCCTCAGAGTGGAGGAAAGTAAACGCTCCTCTGTCAGGGCACGGAGCCGGTGCCAGCGTGCGGCTCATTTAAAACACGGCACTGCGCTGGGGTTGGGCTCCTGCAGACGCTGGTGCTGGTTTGATGCTGGTTTGGGTGTTCATGAGAACGGTGTTAATGGTATTAACGGTGTTAGATCTGTGGAAGCATATATCTTAATTCCACATAGTTAGGTAACATCACTATGCCCGTAGTGGTTTTTGCAGGAGTAGGTCACCATAGAAACAAAGAATGTCCATAAATATGCCTGGATAGTTTTAGGGCTGGGTTGTATGCACATTTTAAGAATGTAAGCATTGACTTAATTTCTCTCATGATAGCAAGTGATAGCATTTCTAAAATCCACAATAAGACTGATTCTCTAAACCTCAGACTTCAGGTTTCCTGTTGGTGTCTTCTTCAGTACAGAAAATCCACTTGGGTTTTAGAAGGTAGTCAGAGGTTTTCTACTAGTATCTCTTAGAACAAGGAATAACAACACACTAACTATAATATCTCTCTGTCTGTCTGTCTCTCACTCACTCACTCACTCACTCACTCACTCACTCACTCACTCACTCACTCTTCTGTTCACTGTCTTGTCTCGCCTCCATTTTAACACATCTCAGAAATAAATTTCTCTATCAAACCTCAGCTTCACTCCTTTGCAGGTTTTATTCCGAGGAGGTCCCCCTGCCCCCAGACAGCACCAGAAGCTGTGCTGAATAATGTATCAAAGTGGGCTTCACACGCAGCCGCTGCTAATTACACCTTCTCCAGCCATCTCCTTGTCACTTTTAACTCCTGTGAGAACTGAGGGGGGGTAATTGGGGCATATATAAAAACAAAGCCTGAATGAACCTCCTGAACTAGCAACCACCGAACTTATCTGTGTCCACTGAAGCTAAAGTTGAGCAGTTTTCTACACTTTTTGCCCTGTCCTTGATGAATGACCAGTCTGTCTCTTGCTAATAACCCAGAAACAGGCAAACATGCTCCCTCTCTTGCTCTCTCTCTCTCTCTCTCTCTCTATCTCTTCTTCTTCCCTCTCATACATACAACCTTTCTCATACACACACACACACACACACACACACATTTCTCAGTCTCTGTGTGTCTTGGATATTTTTATCTAATCCAGCTCCACTTTATTTGTGACTGTTTTTAACCCCCGTGTCCTCTGCGTGTCGTGCTCCGGGGCGGCGAGCGAACGGCCGAGTCATTCATCACGCAGACGGCTAGGCCTCTGGCTTCGCCAGCCGGTGTGCTAATGAAAGGGGCCGCATGTTGGCCACTCCGAGGGGGAGCCAGTCGGGGGCCCGGAGGGCCCGTGTGCGGTTCAGGATGAGCAGTCCAGGGACATAATTACCCCAGTGGAAGAGGTGCAGAGTGGGGAACCCTGCCTGAGAGTGCAGGTACAAACCCACATCTGTATCCTCCATCTAACCTACTGGGCAGCGGAACCGGAGTACACCCGTGGCTAATGGCTGCTTGGTGAGCCCTGGGGTGGAGCAAGAGGTGTGTGTGTGAGTGGGTGGGTGAGGCGGTTCTACTGGTGGACACTGCAGGGTCTTGGCGCTGGGGTGAGACTGAGGTTGTGTGCCAAGCTGTGACAGAGGGAGGGAGAGGAGAGAGATGGAAGAGCAGAGAGGGGAGAGAGAGTGCCGACAGGAAGAGCAATGGCCTGTCAGAGGCCGATGAGTAACGAGCAGGAAAGGCAGCCGCAGATGACCCGCCACGGGCCTGCCTGGTAACGACAGTGACCGACTGACCCTAGGTCAGAGTCTCGGCGGTCATCCCACACTAGAGGCCAGAAAGGGACAGCACGAGGGTGGGGCCTGATCTGCCATTCAGCTGACCCTGCATCAGGTAGGGAGGGGCTAACACAACTCACAAGTGACCTCAGGAGAGGGTCACTGATATGTTCAACTTTTACATCTGAAATAAGGAGGGTTTTTTTTTATTCTGGCTTGACTATGCATGTTTTCAACTAGTGATGTTCATTTTTAAATATTAGTAATTGGCTTATTATATCTTAATATATATCTATATTATTTTTGATGCTAGATCATGCCATACAACTGTGATAAGTGTTAAAAAGATATCAAATCCAAAAATCCAATATAAAAAAAACTGTACAAGAAGTACTAGACATCACCGTGTATTAGACAAAGTGAGTAACTTTCCTTAGCAGTTTTGACTGAGGTTCTTGGTAGTTTAGCGGGGCCCAAAATTTCTAAGATCACATCAATTTTACAAGAGCTCAATCAATAATGCACATGTTGAGTTCATGTGGAATAAAAGGATCATTAATAGAGGCACCTGTCTGTCACTGGTGGCAGGGTAGGAGTGGTTTGACTAATGAGATGTCTGCGTGACGAGGATGAATTGTGTTTCGCTGTAGTTCAGTCAGACACTAGCAGCACGGTGTTCTGTTGGCTTGGTCTGGTGATGTGTTGTTTTAGTTTGGACTTTCTTAGTTTGTTCTGGTGTTGTGATGTTTCACTTTTAGTCACTTTTGCTCTGGCCTTTCTTAAGTTGGTCTGTTTTTGTGTTGGTCTAGGCTTTGTTGGTTTAGTCTGGTGTTGTATTTGAGGAAAAAGGAGAAAAAGATGCAGACACAGAGAACTGTGATCATTATTTCCCACTACACAACTACACACTCCCACACATGTACAGTGTACAGCTCAGCAGAATCAAACATCCTCTCGCAAGAGTCCTACACACAAACACACACACACACACACGCACGCGCACACACACACACGTACACACACACACACACACACACACACACACACACACACACACACACACACACACAAGCACAAATCCCTAGGCTCAAACAAATAATTTACCAAAAGTTATTTAATATGACAAGTGTCTGTATTTTTATATACATATATACATGTTATGCATATGCATAGTCCAACAGTCCTCTATATATATGTAATTATAAATTATAAATGATAAATGAATTAATCTTTTAAAATACCAGAAAGAGGTAAATTGTCATTAGTGGACAACATAGAAAAACAATTAAAATTAAAATTCAACATTCTGTGATCTGTGCACAGGTATTAATAATTCATACGTTGGTTTTAGAGATCACGGTAGAGATTAGCAGCGCAGATGACGTGCGGCACTTTATTTAGTGAATATGAAATGAAGAGGAAATGGCCTGTTGTGAAACAGTGAGACATAATGTGCTCTAAAAAGCTGTTTTACGTCCGGCATGCTTCTTACATACACACGCATCATTTATTTAGTTGAGTGCTAAATAGTTTCAATGCAAAAAGAAATAAATACTATTTTGTGTTGTGGCTTTATAGCACATGAGTTTCCAGTGGTCAGGACTTAAAGGACTTGGAAATTAGTTTGTAATCGCAGTTCCCAATTCCTCTGCTGTCTTTAATGCCAGCTTCTTTCTTTCTTTCTTTCTTTCTTTCTTTCTTTCTTTCTCAGGCCATTTAAAATTTTTTATAGTGAACCCTTAGCTTATGCATTTACTACCTTTCCTTGTGGTATCTTTGCCACTGTAAAGTTAGCTGAGAGTCTCACAGTACAACTTTGTTGTTAAAATGTAGCATCACATTGTGTGAGAAAGTGGAAACCTGTTTCATAATGTGAGAGCCACACACATGGGTTTGTGAAGCTGCTTCATAATGTGAGAGCCACACACATGGGTTTGTGAAGCTGCTTCATAATCTGAGAGCCACACACATGGGTTTGTGAAGCTTTCTCAAGCAAAGTTTGATGCGTTTTACTCACCAATTCTTATAAATGAAATGCTTTTTAGATCCCTTATGTGCCAGACTAAAACAATCCGTCAAGCCCTTTGAGGTCCTAAATACGAGATCTTCTCATTGGTTGACACTCTTGTATTCAGAGCATGCGTGGGTCCTCCTGCAGTGATGGGGTGTCGGCTGCAGGACGTTGTCATTACTGACCATGAAGAACAGCGTGGAGAGGAGGGCTCCACCATGAAGAACAGCGTGGAGAGGAGGGCTCCACCATGAAGAACAGCGTGGAGAGGAGAGCTCCACCATGAAGAACAGCGTGGAGAGGAGAGCTCCACCATGAAGAACAGCGTGGAGAGGAGAGCTCCACCATGAAGAACAGCGTGAAGAGGAGAGCTCCACCATGAAGAACAGCGTGGAGAGGAGGGCTCCCCCATGAAGAACAGCGTGAAGAGGAGAGCTCCACCATGAAGAACAGCGTGGAGAGGAGAGCTCCACCATGAAGAACAGCGTGAAGAGGAGAGCTCCACCATGAAGAACAGCGTGAAGAGGAGAGCTCCACCATGAAGAACAGCGTGAAGAGGAGAGCTCCACCATGAAGAACAGCGTGGAGAGGAGGGCTCCAGCTAACTGCTGTGATATGCAAGTGTGCTGTCACAGGAGATGGCACATACAAAACATGCCTTGCTACATTTTTAAAATAGTGTTTGCAGAATATATTTGTGTGTGGGTGTCTGTGTGTCTGTTTGTGTGTGCGTGGGGGGGTGGGGGATTCTCTGAGGACACATAGACCTTTTTCCACGACCTGTAGCTGCTCCTGGCAGTAGGCAGTGTTTTAATAACGCTACCCAGGGGCACGGGGAGTCTGCTGGGCCACAGAGGCATCTCCTGGCGTAGCACAGCGGTGCCTTGACCTCCGACCCCAGCCCAGGATAATGAGCAGGCTGGGGCTCAGCCATACAGCTGCTCTCACCAGGTTCCAGGCGATGACATTCGTCCTCATCAGCATCCACAGCTTTCCAGAGCGTGCAGAAAAATAACACGCTTGCACACACACACACACACACACACACACACACACACACACACACACACACACACACACACACACACACACACAATACACACATGCACACACACACACCCTTGTAAATGCACTCACACGTACAAACATGCAATCATGAACTCACACAAACACACATGCACAACATGCCCTCATAAAAAATTCCCTCTTTCTCTCTCTTTCAATCAGCCTGTCTCTCTGCCTGTCCCTCTCTATCTTCCTCTCTCTCTCTCTTTCTCTCTCTCTCTGTCTCACACACGCACACACACACACACACACACACACACACACACACACACACACACACACACACACACACACACACACACACACACACACACACACCAATCAGGACCTCCTACACATGCACTCCAAGAACAGAGGTAAATTTCCCCTCTACCACACACCCACACACACATAAACACACTTTTTCTATTTCTCTCAGTACCTCAGCATTAATAATTCACCGGCATTAATTAAGACGGGGTGCATGTCTCAGTTTGACGCCACTGCTGAGGACATGTAAATGTGGAACGCCCGTGTGCGGAGACGGGCACCTGCGGGCGGCCTGTGCCAGTCCTGGTCCTTCCTCACGGCCGCACAGCCACAGGGACCTCATTAACACGGCCCAGATTACAGCCTAGCTGATGATGCAGTCACCAGAGCCGTCGCAGGGCAAACCACAGTGCACCAGGGGCCACACACCAGACCACCTTTCAGTCTGTTAGTTCTGTGTGTGTGTGTGTGTATGTGTGTGTGTGTGTGTGTGTGTGTGTGTGTGTGTGTGTGTGTGTGTGTGCCTGTGCGTATGTGTGTGTGTGTGTGTGTGTGTGTGTGTGTGTGTGTGTGTGTGTGTGTGTGTGTGTGTGTGTGTGTGTGTGTCTGTGTGTGTGTGTGTGTGTATGTGTGTGTGTGTGTGTGTGTGTTTTGCCTCTCTGACAGGACTCTGGGTTGTGTACACATGGCCGACGCCACCGCGCCAGGCCTGTAATTAACTTTAGGCTCGAACAGCGTCAAGCTCCTGCTCATTAGCAAGAGAGGATCCTGGTCTGCTGCGCCTGTGAGCAGGGCGGGCCGCGAGGTTCACGGACAGCCGAGGTGTGTTGAGAGCCACGCCGCTCATTCCTCCAGCTGCAGTTCTCCCACTGTAAAGCCACTCAAACGGTTTGCCCTCGCACATACAGCACCCAACCACTAGTGGTCTCCACTCCCTAATAAGTGAACTAGTAACATTGTGAGTGAACTGTAAATGTATAGTAAATACACTCTTAGCCTTTCTTGTATCTTCATGTAGAATAAAAAAAACTAATTCCTTTACAAGAACAGAAAAGATCAATCTATCTGTACAAATTTGCAGTAAGTATCAGTCACGTAATAGTTTTAGTCATGTAAAAGTTAAACTATAAACAGTGTGTAAAGTTTACAAGCCAAGCTATAAACATTGTGTAAAGCTTACAAGCGTTTACTATTGTGTAAAACTTGCAGGCTTTTTCTTGTTAGAGAGAGGTTGTGTAAACATAATGTTCACACTGGCTGTGTTGAGGTGTAAAGTCAAGTGGTACTACAGTAATGGCACAAGGTTGAACTCACAAACTTTCTGAGACTGCAACGCTCACAGTGCATTTCTACTGTGAGCGTTGCAGTCTCACAGTTCCAGCTCACCTGGTTTGATTCCCAGCCGTGTGTAGAGGGCATGTTCCCCCAGTGCATGTGTGGATTTCCTCTGGGTAATGTGTTGGATTGGTTGGCATCTCTAAATTGGCTGTGTGTGTGTGTGTGTGTGTGTGTGTGTGTGTGTGGACTCTGATGGACTGGTACCCTGTCTCAAGGTTCGTTCCTGTCTTGTGGGATAGCCTCCTCCCCCAAAATAGATTAAGCAGCTTAGAAGTGAATGAGCATTATTATGGACAAATTTAATTTACATATGTGTGACATTGATTGACAGTAATCTCACTGTATCTTTTGTATCTACTAAAGAGGACTGATCAAGAGGGCTGAGTCAGATAGAGAGTCTAAAGAAGTCTGATTCAGACAGAGAGTCTGAAGAGGGCTGATTCTCTTAGATAGAGAGTCTAAAGAAGTCTGATTCAGACAGAGAGTCTGAAGAGGGCTGATTCTCTTAGATAGAGAGTCTAAAGAAGTCTGATTCAGACAGAGAGTCTGAAGAGGGCTGATTCTCTTAGATAGAGAGTCTAAAGAAGTCTGATTCAGACAGAGAGTCTGAAGAGGGCTGATTCTCTTAGATAGAGAGTCTAAAGAAGTCTGATTCAGACAGAGAGTCTGAAGAGGGCTGATTCTCTTAGATAGAGAGATCTGGAGTGCCCCCCTCATGCCCCACTGCAACCTCCACCACAGCCCGCCACCCACTCCTCCGGCCCAGCCCCTTTCTGGCGTGAGACAGTGTGCCTCGGGTACAGGGCGGCGTGGGTTGTGCCAAGGAACTAGTCAGCTGTGCCCATGTGCCAGGCTCCTGTGCCAGGCCCCTGGGTGGCAGGGAGGACAGACTGAGTCCAACGCAGGAGCTGCTGGCACCGAAGCTGCCAGTCCCGTTTATCCTAAAGCCGGGCGCCATTCCCAGAAAGCTCTGAGTAGAGGGCAGGGCTACACTGACCCAGCCGGGCCCATACTGAGAGTGGAGCACGAAGCCAGAGATCAGTGACCGTGGCCTGGAGGTTTGCACGGCAGGTAGACAGCAATTAAAGAGGACATATGGAGAAAGACGAGGGTGTGAGACACACAGCAGCTCATTCAGCCTTTAAACAAACCACTGCTGCTAAACACGCACATTCACAAATATTCCAGCATCTTTTAAACACCACAACATAAATTATCTGGCAAAACTGCAATGTCAAATGGCCACCTGCAGTGTTGATTGATCTCTTGAGTCTATTGAGTCTTGATTGATTGCTTACAGGTCTTTATCAGTGATGATTGATCTCTTACAGGTCTTTATCAGTGTGGATTGATCACTTACAGGTCTTTATCAGTGTTGACTGATCTCTTACAGGTCTTTATCAGTATTGTTTGACCTCTTACAGGTCTTTATCAGTGTTGACTGATCTCTTACATGTCTTTATCAGTGTAGACTGATCTCTTACAGGTCTTTATTTGGATTCAGCTGGCCTCATATAAACCCTGTAGGTGTTTATTCAATAGGGTGCAAAAAGAATATTGTCATGATGTTCACTTTTGTTTCAGCCTGTAGTTATTGGAGCAGGCAGCTCTCCGAATGCCAGACACTTTGATTGCAACACATCTTTGCAGCACTTCATTGAAGGTGGACGTTGGAGGCGTGCAGGAGAGAAGTCCCAGACAGCCCCAAGAGGAAGTGCCTCTCGAGCTGAATCAAACGGAGGCGGTGGGCTGGAAATGGGAATTACTGAAGCGTCCAATGGCTGTACGTATGTGGCGAAGTTCTGCTTTGGACTTGGAGCTTTGTGGCTCTGAGGTCTTCTTCTTCCTCTTAGTATAGAGCCAGACAACAGGGGGGTAGGTGGGTGGAGGGTGGGTGGGGTGCTGCTGGCAGGTGGATTGTGGGTATCGCGGTCTTTTGATAAGAGTGCAGCGGCTCTGCAGTGCCTGTCTATGGGCTCCTGACATGTGCACCTCCCCATCAATAATTGAGCCTGCTCACACAGTCAGGGCCCAGCAAGACAGAGCCTCCCTTTCCCACTCTCCTCCTCTCCTCCTTTCTCCAGCCACACTGTCTCTTCTCCTTTCTTCCCTTTTCTCCTTCTCTCACTAGACTACACCCAGTCCTTGACAGTGTGTGTCTTTGAGAGAAGTTTGCAGCTTGGCACTTAGGTAGGGCCAGTAGTGTTGTTTTCAGTTGTGAAGCAAACACACACACACACACACACACACACACACACACACACACACACACTGTGCCCATTTTTGCCAAACTGCCCCTCCTACTCCATCCAGGGACCTCAGGGTGGGGTTCTGCTGGAGCACATAATTCATGTGTGTTTTTATTGATTAAAAAGTCCAGCTTTCTTATTAAAAATGGATGGGGGTTCAAAGGCGGAGGTTAAGCCTGCATTCAGGGCCAGTTTCCATTGTGGACCAGGGCAGCAACTTTGGCCTGTGCTTAATTGAAAGCAACAAGCATGCTTACTGGAGGCCAGTGGTGTCACAGCCAACGCTAATGCTGTTAGCTTCCCCGGCACTCCATCAACAGCCAAGTTAGCATGCAGCTTGCTTTCTTCCACAAGGAATGGACTGGTGGTCTGCTCATGTCAATATTGTTGCCTTTTCCAACTCAGTGGAGGCATAGCCAATTGTGTGCGCGTGCGTGCGTGTGTGTGTGTGTGTTTGTACAAGAGTGAATGAGAGTTTGAGAGATGGAGACTGCGAAGGGCAGCTTTCAGACTCTCACTAGCTCTCCCTCTTCCTCCTCTCTCTTGTTGTTATAATCTTTAGCTGATAAACAATCCAGGTTTCCTGATGGAACTCCAGTATGAGAAACTCAATCAGAGCGATGGGAGCCACGGGGAGGAGCAGTGCGGGAAGACAGAAACCAAAACCTCACTGCCTGTGGGGCAGCACCAGGGGGCAGCACCAGGGGGCAGCATCAGGTCTTCCTAGAGGGACTGAACCCCGTGCTTCCTCTTCTCTTTCCCTCCTCTGCTCCTCACTTCTCTCCTCCTTTGCCCTCTCCTCTCCTCCCTGATCAAGACTTCTCCTCTCTCCTTCTGTGTTTTCGAATTGAACAAGTGGTTGTGGATCACTAGTTTGTTTTTGTTGTGTCTGTAAGATGTCTATTTCACATGTATAGATAATATATACCTTAGTGTCAATCCTTTACTCATTTATGTGTGTTTTATTGACGTTTCTTTGCTTCCATATGTAAGGATTGCGGTTTTATACTATAGTTCAGTAAACAATACCTCCTTAGAGTACCAACACTCAGATCATTGATCTGCAATCGTTTCCCTTCCAAATTTTACTTGCTGAAGTGTGTCACATATATGTGATTATTTCAGAGCTATGGTAGCTACTCTGTTCACACCGCTCTGGTGATTTTTTGGGTTGCTCTGCTGACTGAACTGGAACTTTGACAGCACAAGAACAGCTGATGTTATCTAGAACCACCTTCTATTACCTAGAACTGTCTTTAACCCTCTTTCATTACCCAGAATGCTCTGACATTATCTAGAACACATCTACACAATGCAGAAGATTTCACCACAGTGCATTGCTAATTACTACTAATTCTTTAGCATGTTTGATCATATTTTTACAAGGTTGTATTATTGCCTAGATGATGGTCAGTATTCACTATGCATTTCATTTGGGATGAGAGGGGAGGGGAAAACACAAGAGGAGAGGAGGAGAGGGATTAGAGGAGTGGAGAGGAGAGGAGAGGAGGAGAGGGATTAGAGGAGTGGAGAGGAGAGGAGGAGAGGGATTAGAGGAGTGGAGAGGAGAGGAGAGGAGGAGAGGGATTAGAGGAGTGGAGAGGAGAGGAGAGGAGGAGAGGGATTAGAGGAGTGGAGAGGAGATGAGAGGAGGAGAGGGATTAGAGGAGTGGAGAGGAGAGGAGAGGAGGAGAGGGATTAGAGGAGTGGAGAGGAGAGGAGAGGAGGAGAGGGATTAGAGGAGTGGAGAGGAGAGGAGAGGAGGAGAGGGATTAGAGGAGTGGAGAGGAGGAGAGGGATTAGAGGAGTGGAGAGGAGAGGAGAGGAGGAGAGGGATTAGAGGAGTGGAGAGGAGAGGAGAGGAGGACAGGGATTAGAGGAGTGGAGAGGAGGAGAGGGATTAGAGGAGTGGAGAGGAGAGGAGGAGAGGGATTAGAGGAGTGGAGAGGAGAGGAGAGGAGGAGAGGGATTAGAGGAGTGGAGAGGAGAGGAGAGGAGGAGAGGGATTAGAGGAGTGGAGAGGAGGAGAGGGATTAGAGGAGTGGAGAGGAGAGGAGGAGAGGGATTAGAGGGGTGGAGAGGAGAGGAGGACAGGGATTAAAGGAGTGGAGAGGAGAGGAGAGGAGGAGAGGGATTAGAGGGGTGGAGAGGAGAGGAGGACAGGGATTAAAGGAGTGGAGAGGAGAGGAGGAGAGGGATTAGAGGAGTGGAGAGAAGAGGAGAGAGGAATGGAGAGGAGAGAGTAGAGGGATGATTAGGAATGAATGCGATGGGAAAGGAAGAGGGGGATGTGAGGCCAGATAAGGAAGGAAAGAGGGTAGATGAGGAGGGGAGAGGAGAGAAGAGAAGAGGAGGAGAGGGGATGGGAGGAGAGGGGAGGAGGAGAGAGGACTGCCAGAGGCCGGTTGGCTTTGAAGCAGTGTGTGTTAAGGTCCGTGGGGGCAGGGCAGGTATTGAAGTGGTTTCAGCAGCCTTCACTTGCCTACGGCTCCAGGCACTGGCCTTCTTTAGGAGAGTCCCACAATGCACTGCACCTGCCCCGCAGCTGCCTTGATGTGGATACGTGGATCAATAGCATGATGGACAGAGCCAGTGGCTACAGTGGCGAATTGTGATCCTAAAAATGTTTATGTTTCTCTCTCTCTCTCTCTCTCTCTCTCCTCTCTGTTTATTCTCTGTTGCCACTGATACTCTGCGATGTGGGAGCTAAGTGAATCTTGCCGTGTCCAGGTTTTCGGTGCCATTGCATGGAGGGTAAGCTGAAGAGTTCAGCAGAGCACAACACAGCAAAGAAAAAAAATGGACAAAAGGAAAAAAAATGCACCACCTTCCTTAGCGACAAAATATCTGTTGACCTGTGCTTGGGAAATGTAGTTCAGCGAAGGAGAGTGAGGCTTGGTGCACAGGTCAAAGTTCAATTTATTCTAACAATGCCTGAACTTCGTGTGTTATCCAGAGATATCTGTCTGTGTGTGTTCTCTAGTTTGTGTATATATGCCTGTGTGTGTGTGTGTGTGTGTGTGTGTGTGTCTTTTAGCGTGCATTTAGCTATGTGTGTATAAGCAAGTGCATCTGTAAATCACTTGGAAGCACACGGCAGGTCCCTGGTAGCCACTAAATGTTGTCAGTGTTTTCAGCTTCAGTGCAGTGTGCCTCCACAGACAGATCACACAGCAGACAACATATGACCACTGGGAGACGGAGGCAGGCGTCCGAATGCCATGGAGAAATATGCGCTTATGAAATCGTAAATTCCATCTCAAGTGCTAATTAGCGTTAAGAGCACAGACGATTTTATTTATCAACTTTGGCCATAATTAATAACGCCAGCCTTTAGGTGAGTGTTGTGGTGGGCGTGGGGGTGGTCTGTGAGGCCCTTCACAGTCGTAAACCTTTCCTCTTGGAGGGGAAGTGGGTGAGGGGTGGGATTGTGGCAGGTCCCATTGAGAAAATAAGTAATTGTGGCCTGTAAAATTTTAATTGCTCTGAAATGTATCCTAAATTACAGCATCTTGTTGCTGGACGTAAGAGCGGCGGAGGCAGGTCTGGTGTGAGAGGATAACACTTCCCCTTACCCCCATCTACTAACTCAACATTGCAGCCCCTCGTCCCCCACTGTAGATAATGAAATACACCAGCACAAGCCCAGTGTCCTGCAGGAGGCAAACTGGCCATTATCTGCTACTGCACAGAGGTGTGCAGCCTTGAAACACTTCTCATATTTCAGAAGATAGCAGGTGGGAGGCCTCCATGAAGGTGTGTGTGTGTGTGTGTGTGTGCACGTGCACGTGTGACACGGGGACTGGGTGGTCTCAGTGCTAATTAGGCCTTTATTGTGCTGTTCCTGCACTTTCTATGAGCTTGATGTCGCTGGTGTGGGCGGCACCCCAGTTCTCTCTATCCCTCTCACTGTCCCCCCTTCCCACTATCTCCCTCCCCCTCCCTCCCTCTCTCTCTCTCTCTCTCTCTCTCTCTCTCTCATCCCCCTGAGGTCCATGACTAATAACAAGTGAAAGAGGCGCTTTGGAGGTCGTAAAGGTTGCCTTTCTCCTCTTTACCCCCTATAGTTTGTTCCTCACAGGAAACCTGGCCATATTAGCATTAAACAAAGAGCTCTGTGGTCACATTCACCAAGCAAAAACGGTTATTTATTGATGTGGTTATTACTGCCCTGCCCGGGACGTGATCAATGGCTGAGAGCAGCTGAACGCGACCGGTGGGGCCAGTGATGGAGCAACATATCCAGACCCACCTCCACCAACAGGCCCTCAGATGAGCCTCAGGACGGAGCTCCACCTTCGGGACCAAGCTCCGACACACCAAGGCAAACCCGCCTTGTTGCCCCCCCACCCTCCCTTCACTCTCCCGCCCCCTCACCCTGTGGTGTCTGACAAGCTTGCTTTTGGAAATGTGAAATGACCACCGGCGATTCAGAGCTCTTTGATAGCTCTTCAGGGCAATGGATGCGCAGGACGTAGCGAATCTATGAAACCATGACACTTACTGTGTAGTATTATTCTGCAATCAAACACTGACATGTCCTCTGTTTTTTGCAGTGCTCACAGTGGAATGCAGAGTTGATGCTTGGAGGAGTTTGATTTCTTTAAGATTATACAGCCCACATGTTGACATCTTCAGTTGCAGTGGCTTGCATCATTCTTTAATATTGGTAGAAAACTTTATTTTTATTTATCATTTCAGAAAGCAAACACAACAAACACACCAACTAAATTGTCAACTAATGCAAGCATCTATTTTACTGTAACAAACACTTCAGCTGATAATTTTGGCAGTTTTATACTGTAAATAAATTCCTTTTCTTAAATATAGAAATGAATAGTTAATTGGCTATGTGGTCTGCTGAAAAGAACTATGTGGTTGTGGATTCTGATGAGAGAAATGTGTTCAATCAGTTTTGGCTGTATTTACACTACTGAAGAGCTGCATCTCCGTCCTACCCTCATCTAGCTCTAGGGATTTGGATAGAAAATGGCCAGTGAAAACTAGCTTGAAAAGGTCTGATTATATACTTTCTGTAACATCAAAGAACATGTCATACACAATATTTCTAATGATCCTAAAATGTGATGAATGATTCAGAACCTGTGCTACGGTCTGGTCTTCCTGCTCTGTCAGAGCTTTTCCTTATAACAGGTGTTACGGTCAATTCAGTTCCACGTTCCCCCAAAACTGCGCAGGCGCAAAATCATTACGCATTAATCTGCTGTTGTATATAAGTTATACCATTTGGATTTTGGTTTTGTTTCTCTAGCTAAATGTAACTTTGCATCTAAAACTGCTTGCGATTAACTGTACTGCAAAGCTTAGAAGGTATTTTTGCACAGGATTTAATGTACAAAATTTTGTTGGATATTTAGTTGTTTTCGCTACTTAGCTTGCTTGCTAGCTAGCTAGATTTAATGCGCCGGATCTCGTTTTAATTTACACTGAGAACACGGTGAGAACGGATTTAACCAGGGCCCTGTGAAAAATGATCTCCCCCATGTAAATGACAGTAAATGTATATGTAAAGCACAAGTAGCTGTTTTACATGCAAAGTTAAATTTAGCTAGAGAAACAAAACCAAACCCCAAACAGTATAACTTGTATACGTCGAGAAAAGGTGATAACACAGCAGCAGATTAATGCGGAATGACTTCGCACATGCGCAGTTTTGGGGAACAGATGGCACTGAATTGACCCTAACACCTGTTTTGACTTGGAACAACTTGATGTTTGATATTCTGGCTCTGTTCGAAATAGCATACTACATACTACTAGTGCTTGGGCCTCAAATTAGTATGCAGTATGTGGTAGGCTGTTGTGAACAGAGACTCTGTTACAGCACGTGAATGACGATCACTATACTGTGATTCGGTACTTAGCCGTATTAGCAGTCATCAGATCAATTAATCGCATTCATTGTCACGAATGAAATGGTCAGGTATATAAAGACCACTTTAAAGTGTTGAAGTAAGACTTTCTCGTTATCTTACTAATACAACCCAACCAGTCCATGCTAAGCCGTTTTCAATGGTTCAGTGAGTCAGTGTAAAGCCATAGCCTACTGAACTCAAGATGTAGATTGTACTGGATTGGGCAATCGAATGTAATGGCAAGTTAGCAGTTTACCAATCTAAACAACTCAAGTGTGATGACTCTGGAAGAATGGTGCTCATTTGACTTCAGTGTTACCATTATACCAGGCGACCGTTACGAAGGGCTTCATTAGAGACTCCCTTCAGATGCTTGATAAGCTTGATTGATCATCTCAAGAACGACATCGCGAGTCGTTGCCTTAATAATATTTTACGTCATAAGTGTGTCAATGACTCCATGAAAAGGAACGAAACTTCAGTAGGCCTATTTGTCATTTAAAAACGCCTAACGTCACACTAAGTCGCACCACCACTTTCCATCGCTCACGCCATTAAATTATTCTACATTTTATATTTTTTGCCTTGCCGGCAAATTCAATTTGAAGAGGGGACCGTGTTCGTATTCGCCCCGTTCTGGAGCAGCAAGCACCCCGCAGCGAGCTGTCAAATCGGCCAGATTACTCGGCTTTTTGAAGATCCTGCCGCATGCGGTTTTACTTTACGCGCGAGATAAAGTGCAGCTTCACCGGCACTCGGTAGGGCATTCTCTTTGATTCGCCGCTAACACGGCTTACAGTGACAGCCTCGCAGGGGGTCTCTGTGTAGCTAATCTCTAATCAGGGATGAAACGCGTTTGGAGCAGCATTAGAGCGCCAAGTTGATCTTTTAAAGAACACTTTTAAGACAGAGTACGGGCGACGTGAAGGGGGTAATGGAGGAGTATCACACGGCAAAGATGATTTGTAATTTTTACCCCTTCTCTGATCTGAGTGGCTCGGTTTAGGAGTGCTTCATTGTGTCTTCGCTCCGTTCAGAAGCCTTTCAAATTCTCCAACGTGCCTGCTCCTTGATGCTAAACAGGTGGAATTGACAATTATTAGTATATCTCTTCTGGTTAAACCTCTTCTGATCCGGTGTTCAACCTGGATTGCATCTGCAGTTCCTGTCACTTTCACTGACAATATGCAGTAAATCTAAACAGAGCAATTTAAATGTTATGAGAAAAATTTGCACAGTAAGCAATTTCTCTTTTACAGCCTGTTATCGGATTATTTCTTTCTATCCAACTTCACAAAATCGTACCAATAAGTAACACAGTGTTTGGTGCTGAATAGCAGTAGCCCACCACAACAGTAGCCCCCTCCTGCAGAGGAAGGACCCCCAGCACTGTCCACTTCCTGTTTCCTGCTCATATGGCTCCGTCTGCTTTGCAAGGTCCTGCCGCTCCTGTAGTGTTCTCAGAGAACTTGGCCTGTTCCTCCCAACCTCCACCTCACACGAACAACCCCCTAAAAGACAATAAAAACAGTCAATGATCCCACTGTCAGGGCCTGGAATTTCATAAGGCCCGATCAAATTATGAGAGGCCTGGAGGAGCAGAGAAGGGGCTCTGCTCCGGATTAAGGGTAACTATCTCAAGGCTGCGTTTCCCCGATAACCGCACCTAAGACGACCTTTTCTCAGGCACACAATTACCTAGCCGCGGGCTTCCCTCCGCTAGTGCTCGGCGTTTGAATTTCATCAGGGGTTTAATTAGTATACAAATAAACCCCCCTTATCTCCCTCTTGCCCTAATTGGCCTGTCTGTACTGGTGCCTGATGTGTGGGAGAAAGGGGCCCTGTAATTAGGGTGACCGTGTTCACCTTTCTCTCTCTCAGATGCTGCAGTGTGCCGGGGCCCCAGGGGACCTGGGCGAAGCGTGTCTGGGGAGAACCGTCTGCTGAGTGGCTCAGTGCTGTACAGGCAGCAGACAGGGAAGGGATGGGGGGGGGGGGATTGTTGCTGGTTTCCTCCGAACTGTAGTGGGTCTGGTGCAGAAGCAAGTGCTCCTCGGCCCCGAGACCCGCTCCTGTTCTCCCCCCCCCCCCTCTTGTGCAGCATCCAGAGTGTATTGATTAGCCCAAGCCAACACCCCAACAACTTAATATCGGGTGACAGCGTGAAGCACTCTCAGAGTAATTAGAGTTCAGGGCAGAGGATGAGAAGGAGGAGGGGGAGGATTGGAAGAACAATTAGATGCCTGTGTTATTAAACCTGATTCAGCCCCTCTCCTCTGCCTCCCCCCAAACCCCCAACCCCCCCAGACGGCTGCCGAGTGGTTTGGGCCACTGCGCGTGGTGAGTCGGACCAGGATGCGGACGGCTGCCTCTGCAGCTGCCATCGCCGGCGCCTCCGGTCACGTTCCAGTGGCGCGTTGCAATAATGGTCTTCGTGGTGGAGAGACGGACAGAGGCGAACCAGAGCAAACAAGCACCTCACGCTGCCAGAACTAGTGCTGTCGAACCAAGAAGACACGTTCCCCGTGAGGTGGGAGAAGAGAATTTACAGTCACAAGTGTGACTGGATTATAAAGCATGGGTGCCTTATCAGCGGGCTTGTGTGGTGGGTTGGTCAGGCACAATCTCAGAGATTCCTCCCATTTAAACAATGATATTTTATATTTCGTCAATAATCTTTTAACAGTTTCATGGCAGCTGCTTTCTGCTGATTATTTTTTGTGATGTTCTGAACAGTTTCTACCAGAGAAAGATTCAAATCAGTTCAACTTCTATGGTGCTTTCAACCACAGACATGGTTACAAAGCAGCCTTACTAAAATCCATGTTGATAACAGATGTAACTCCCAGATCTCCAGCACAGAGTCAACAGAAGCTCTCTGATTGGAGGAATACAGCCCAGTTAATTACACACGTTACACAGCTTCGTGTGTGAGGTCTCCCAGCACATCCTGTTACTCTGTGGATCACGCATTACATGACCAAAATGACAAAGAGAAAGTAAAATGGAATTTTACAGTTTCTTTTTAAAAATACAGGCTAAATATTTAACAGAATTTTATTTGACAAATTTTCCAGATTTTGTTTTGTTTTGCATTTTATTGTGTGTAATTTCTGTCTTACGCTTAACTGCTCTGATGTGCTTTCAGGGTGGTAATGTAAAATTCCTGACCATATGTTGGCCTGGGTTGTAATCCGTCACAGAGATCTTTTGATGTTAGCAAAGTTTTGACAGGAAGTATGACAGGGTGAACCCAAACTGAGGTAATTCTACATGTCAGGATTAGGTTAGTGGTTCCTGATGCATGTCATTAATTATGGGTAAAAACACAGACACCGTTTGAAATCAAAGAGCAGAAAATAACGCTAACACCAAGCAGATTCACAGAAATCCAACTGGAGTGGACAGGAGACAGCCGCGTAGCTCCACCAAGACTCGCACTCGCCTTCTGCCTACCGATTCACTGATTCATTCCTCTTCATGTTCCTCCCCAGTTTCACATGCTTCATTGGTTTTATCATTGAAGATGATTTTGATTCTAGAGAACTGAAGTTAGTGGAAGAATACTATTTACTCAAGCTATTGATTCAGGAGCTAACAAAGGTTGAGTCTCACACTGAGACGTGAATAGTTGGGTTTTTTTTCTTTGCCAAAAATCAATAGATAAAAATGAAATTCTGCACTGTTTTTCTTCCCTTTTCTTTCTTTCTTAAATGCTGCATACTCCAAGGGTTTTATTTCCAGCTGATTTTTAAAATTGTGTTACATTTAAGCCTAATTTTGGCAAGGTCAGTTATTATCAACAAACAGCATGAAAGCACAATAGCCTCTTTCACCAGGGGCAACCCCAACAGATCAGGACAGCTTCTCTTAGACCAAAGTCTTCTCACAGGTGATGTGATGCCAAAGTCTTGACACCGGAAACGTGATGCTTCGTTTCAGTGTTTTGTACAGTGTCCCCAACAACTGAGTCTCTCTCTGTCTTCTGCCCTTCCTCTCTCTCTCTCTCTCTCTCTCTCTCTCTCTCTCTCTCTCTCTCTCTCTCTATCTCCAGTTGTAGAATGACTCAACTCCACTGTTGTTAACTTTCATGTGTGTTTGATGCCTGGAAGACACTCTTAGCTTAGAGGAAAAAGCCAGAAGAATTCCTTTCTCCTCTCTTCCTCCCATCCCTCCCTAGAGGCTGAGAGAGAGAGGGAGGGAGACAAAGAGAGAGAGAGAGAGAGAGAGAGAGAGAGAGAGAGAGAGAGAGAGAGAAAAGGTCAAAAGATAGCTGAAGAAGACGAAGGAAAGGAGCAAGAGTGAAGGACAGGTTGGTGGAGGGTGGAGACATGATGGGCAGAGGGAAAGGTGGAAGCAGTGAGAAACTGATAGAGAAGCGAGAGAATATCATGGAGAAAGAGTGACTGATGGAGAAAAAGAGTGAGTTGGAAGAAAAGGCTGAAGAGAGAGAGAGAGAGAGAGAGAGAGAGAGAGAGAGAGAGAGAGAGAGAGAGAGAATGGTCTGGCCCTGGGGAACACACCTCTTGCAGACACAAGATCAATTCTCTCTATCTCTCTCCCAGATCCTCATAACAAGCATCAGGCCAGCAAGCCCTAGAGCTGTCTCGTCTTTGAAATGTTCAGTCTGGTACGCACACGCACAGGCATGCACACACACACACATACGTACACACGCGTGTGCACACACACACTGTCACAATACTGTATATGAACTAAAGCTGCAGATAGACTTTTTTGATACATTTAACCTTTACTTTAGGCCTTTATCTTAGGGAATGGCGACGAGATGCTTCTGTATGATATGCAACAGAAACAATCAGGAAATCGATAAGTAGCTTCATTATGTGGTGCGAAGGCAGTAGGCAAGTGTGTGATGCGTCTCGGCAGCCCGAGCTCGGCCTTTGTGCTTTGTCTAGAGCTGAGACACATCACCGTGTAAACAGAGTCTGCAAACAGACGAAAAGCAGGAGGAAGCACATGCCCACTTACAGAACCATAACACAATTTGTGACAGTAAATTAGGCCAAGGACGTGCGGTTTGGATTCGGATTGTGGCTTGCTGTGTTATTTGCCAAGACCACAGCTCTCAACTGAAAACACACCACTCCAGGAAGGCCTGCTTTTGGTTTCCACCACAGTCACAAGTGGTAATGATAACAACCTGCCTTACGCCGAGCTCACTTCCTTCCTGTGTGTGTTAACTCGGCAGTTCTGTGTCCATTAACTCTGCAGTTCTGTGTGCGTTAACTCAACCTGCAGTTCCTTGTGCGTTAACTCTGCAGTTCTGTGTGTGTGTGGACAGCAGCTGCCCAGTAACGATGTCATCGTTTCTGCAGTTACGTTTACCTCTGCATCAGTTTTTCTCAAATCAAAATCCAGAAAGGCACTTTTTGTTGTGATTATTCCTAAATAACATAATTGCCGTGAAACAGAATATAAAACTGAACCAAAGCATGTTCTTTTTTTTGTGTGTGTGTGTTGATCCTATTGCAAATGAAATATGACCTGCTGGTGAGCAGGTCGCCCTGTCAGGGGATCATGCTGTCAGGAGGCTGGTCTTTCATCCCACACATCCACATTTGCAATAGATCATGAGGTGTGTTTATCTCCTCCGGCCGACAGTGAGTGTGTGCCTGCTGCCTGCATGCCTGACCAGGACCTGGCCAGTCCGGCGAGGTCCAGGAGGCATCTCAGACCCAGAGAGAGCGTGATGAGCAGAGACAGGCCCGGTTCTGGCTCTCGTTAGTCCTAACCCAGATCAGAAGTACTCTCCAGGAGGAGGGGCTTGGACAAGGACGGTTCTTGGTGACCTGCACTGCCTCTGAAGAAACAGAGTTTGCAAGATGCTCATCTGAAAATATCGTTACAGATGTCACAAATCATTACCATCCGTCATTCCGTCATTCTGTCATTCCCTGCTGCCAGGCTCACTGGGTCATGACCTCAGTGCCGTATCGTTCTGAGCAGTACCTTTGTCCCTGTGGGGGAATGTGGCTACCAGATGAGCTTCCCTTTGCTTGTTAATGCACCATGGGCCGGTCTGCTTGTTTTGGATGGCTGTGTATGAGTGGACCATGTGTGTGTGTCTGCCTGACATGTCCACATTCACTCCAGCAGGAGAACCACACCAGCTGAAATAAGAGCCCAATGGCTTTTGTTCAGGACATCTCTGAGACTTTGTGCCTGAACCAGTAAGATATTGTGTGAGATGCAGCTGGTAGGTTGCTTGGCTGACCTGCAACATGATGTCCAGTAAGGAGAGAAGGGTGGAGACAGTGGAGTCTGTGTATGGAGGAGTCTGTGGATGGAGGTGTCTGTGTAGAAGAGTCTGTGGATGGAGGAGTCTGTGTATGGAGGAGTCTACCTTTCTGTGTATCTCATTCAAGCCCCTTTTCAGACGAGGTCATGTTGCCGGGCGACGGCGGGTGTTGCTGTGTCTGTTGTTAGGCAGCCAGCTGTGCTGTCACGTCTGTGTCATCCGCGACCCCATGGCGACCTCCGCCAGAGTGCTGCTGTGAGAGACTTTGGCGTGAGCCATGCACTGAATATATATTAAAGATGTGGAGACACACACACACATGCACACAAAGACACACGCTGCTGGAAGCCAGAACAGGTTCTCATCATCCCTGCCAGTCAGTGGGTAAACACACCCTGTATTAAGTCCATGTCCTGTCTGCCTTGTTGTCAAAGTCGACAATCACAGTCCAAAGCCACAACTTTATTTGAACAACATTCTCCCTCATAGCGGAATGTGCTGAGAAGTCACCAGTGTCATCTGTTAGCGATTACCTCCAATCTCGTCTGCCAGAGATTCCTCGAGAGATATTGGGTCGTGTTCTCACCACCACCCAGATTAGGCAGTGTGTGGGTTTCCACAGGGCTGTGCAGCTTGGCGTTGTGGTGGAGGCCATACGGCAACACTGCCTTCACGCATGAATAACAAGGGCGGGAGGAAAAGATGGCGGTGTAGAGAGAGCTAACGACTCTCACATGTTCAATAACATGCCCCGTGTCCATCATAATCCTCAGTACACCACTGTTCCTTCACATGTGGCCAAGAACAGCGTCTGATATCCTGTCGTCCATGTGTTTGAACCCTTTCCATGATTGAGACGTTTGCGCTATCATGCGCGAGGTTACACTTCGTGGCTTAACACGCAGGCTACAAGCACAGGCTTCGAGGGAGGAACTGTGACCTCCGTGTATCCTCACAATCCTGCTCTACCCTCCTCGTACAGGCGAAGGAGGAAGAATAGGAGGAGAAGAAGGACGAGGAGGCGAGGTCTGCCGTCTGCTGACCCTTGCTCCTCGGGGCTGGTGTGGGTTTGATTGGGTTTGATTAAAGCTGGGGGAGTAGCCTGCACAGCAGGTTCGGTCGTGTGTGGACACGTCTTTCACCTCTGACAAGAATTAGCAGTGACTGGAAAGATGGGGGGGGAACTCTTTTGTTGTGAGGAGAAACCAGTGTGGGGTCATCGCCAGCTGTGACTCCTGAATCTTCTCCCAGATGCTGACACGGGATGATGTCCAGATAATGACGATGAAATTTCTCTTCAGTGCTGCGTGTCTTTCCACGTGTTATTCCACGTTGTTTGATCATACAGGTTTTTTTAATCTCTCCAGCTAGCTAGCAAAGTAATCCAGCAATAAAGACACGTTAGCTGTTGCTTTATTTTCTCACAAAAATATTAGAACAGAGTGGAGGCTCATAAAAACAGGAGTTTGATACCTCTGTGATGTGGACATGAGAAAGATCAGACTGTGTTCTGATGGAGTGATTTACAGCAATTACAGACAAATGAGAGTCTGCTGTGTGAAGCACTCAGCTGGACAGAGTCCTGTCTGGAATATACCCTAGTAAATAAACACACAATAACACCAGTCAAGACGTTTGGAGAGGAATAATGTGGCAAATGTAGAAATACAACTAACAATTGAGGTACAAAAAAAACGTTATGCTCATTATTGGAATTTTTTAGATTCCTGCTCACTGCAAATGTGTGTTATTAAAAGTGATCAGAAAAGAGAGTGTGGGGAATGGATATCAGTGCCAAGCCACTCAACACTGATGCTAACATCTCGCACTGGATGAAAAGTTTTAACTACAATAATGGTGAACATATAGCGCCTTTCTCAGTGTACTTGTGCTGACATTTAGATACTGATAAGCTCTGTGTAGAGTCACATTGTGTTTGTTCCACTGTGTCATTGCAGTGTTTGTGTAAATGTGACCAGACACATATGTTTTACCTCACGTCTGTTTTACCTCACGTCTGTGTTACCTCACGTCTGTTACCTCACGTCTGCTTTACCTCACGTCTGCTTTACCTCACGTCTGCCTTACTTCACGTCTGCCTTACCTCACGTTTGTGTTACCGGACGTCTGCCTTACCTCACGTCTGCTTTACCTCACATCTGTGTTACCGGACGTCTGCCTTACCTCACGTCTGCTTTACCTCACGTCTGCCTTACCAGGTGCATGCAGCAGCTGTATGCCACTCGCCCACTATGCCCCGTTAAATGTTAAAGGTGCTTTGTGGAAGATCTTAGGCTTAATGATTACTGCTATACCAACAACTCAGTTTCAGACACTGAGCTAAACTCATAATCTCATAATGTAATGTAGTATTTCTGAGCCTTTTTAAAAAAGTCCTGATTAATGTCCAGTTCTTTTAAACACAGATGTATTCACACTCTCCATTTGCAGATTACATTTACCTTCATAAAATGCCACAACCCTGCTGATCTAATGAGAAAGACGGGTCAAGCAAATAAATGTTGATTCTGTTATAGACCATTAACCACAAAGTTCTGAATTGTGGTCCCTTCCAAATTGCTTTAACACAGAAAAATATCATACATCATAATATCTGCCTGCACCTTTAAAAATGTCAGAACAAAAAGCATTGGGTAATTAACAATGAGCACCTTTTTTAAAGAATATACAGAACAACACCACATCTTAAGGATGGAAAGATGGAATAACAAATGATATGTAGGAATAATATTCAAACAGCATCTGAGGGAGAAGCTGAGAACTGGATGATCAATAAATGCCTACAATGTCTATCCAAGCTCTGTCCCCAGGTAGCCTTTAATTGAGCAAGGCCAACACATTAACCCGCCCTCTGCTCCAGAACAAAGAGGCAGAGGCGCTGTGTGTTCCGCCTTCTCCCCAGGTGGAGGGGTTTTGGGGGCTGTTCTGGTGTCAGCGGTGGAACACCCCCAACCCCCGCCCCCAGATCACCTGCGTGAGGTGCACATTGTTGTCTGCCGTTATCGGCAACGTGCCTTTCTACTCCGGCACCAGCGGCGTCCCTGGTGGCCTTTGTCACAGAAGAAAGAGAATGATCAATATCCTGGCTAAACTCGACTTTCAAAGCTGATCGCGTCTCGTTCAGGGGCCTCCGCTTTAATGAATTTTCTTTCATTCCACACAAGTTTTTAAACATCAAACAATAAATTGGCCCGGGCACAGTAAAATATTTAGATCTATTGACTGTGGTTGAAAAATGTAGAGGGTGAAAACTCTAGTGGTTTGATGTTGATCCATTCTGAACACTTTAATCCACCCGAGTGTTTCCTTTTATCTGCCTGGGTTTCTCCAAAAGAGGGAAAAGGGCCTCAAGAATTCTCAGACACAGAGCAACCCTTCTTTACAAGCACACACCTCGAGTGCACATACTAAAGTCATCTTCGGAGAAGTGTACTTTTCTAATTGTGAAGCGCGGGCCAAGTACTGATGCAACCCCCCCCCCCCCCCCCCCCCCCCCACAACAGCGAGATGATAAAAATTACATCACACAAAGCGCGCCCTGCAGAAGGAGTTTGCTGACCACAGTGGAGATATTGACAAAACATTATTATGCAGACACAAGAGGAGGCTCGCTGGAAACGAAAACAAAATGCAAGAGACCAAAGCCACAAGATTACACAAACTGTCGTGTTTTCAAAGCTCCTGTCTTCACACTGACTTTTTGTCTGCTAGAAAAGATGACTGGAGCGCTGCTGAAAGAACAAGGCTTGCTTTTCCTTCTGATTAAATTCATGTTGCGGCCACGAAAGGCACCTTTCATAAACTTTGCAAGAGGGGCCTCGGAGGCTGAGGCTACCCGCCCTGCCTTACAAAACAGCACTGTCTCGCGGCCGCTCGCGCTCGCTCCACAAGGTGCTGCGTTTTCACGTCAAAGTTGCGTCGAGGTGAAGTTCACACTTGGTCCTGACCTCTCGTGAAACCCATCTCTCCTTCCTGTTGAGTGGTAATAAATTACAGTGCGTGCCGTAAACGAGCGCGTGTTTGTGTGTGTGTGTGTGTGTGTGTGTGTGTGTGTGCGTGCGTGCGTGCGTGCGTGCGTGCGTGCTTGGCTGCCGTGATAGCCCAGCCTTGACATTAAACATCTGTTCGGTGATTCATTTGATCTGGGATCCAGAGTGACACTGAGGTACATCTGTCTGCGTGCACACTCCTCTCCTCCCCATCATACTATCTTTCCCTCTTTCCCCCTCTTTTTTCCCCTCCCCCCTCACAAGCTGGTCTTCATCAACAGCTTTGCCACGCAGACGCATTCCTGATGATTCCATCATTTCTCCTTTATTGTTCTGTGGTTACAACTTTAGCGAAGTGACATGCATGTCTTCCCACATTTGCAAACAAGGGAGCGCAGCAGATGCTCAAACTTGGGGGACCCAGTTACAGCAAACCCCGCACGAGGCAACATTTCCTCCCGCTTTACTAACAACATTTTAATTCACTCCAACTCGCTGGCACATATGAAAGGCATAAAACATCTGCGTGTTAACACGTGAAAGTGAATTTTATTTATTTACGGGGATTCACAATGGATCATTTGGGTTGCCTGGTATATATAAATGGTGAAAACACGCAGTAAGTTTAACGAATTGGGAAAAATATACAAATACAATATAAACGTACTTTTTTCATTTTTTCCCAAACATTTGCAGCCAAGTTGTTCTGAGGGAGACAGATATTTTGTTATGATTTTTAGCATGAGGGGGACAGATTGTTTTGGTATTCCTGCCGACTTGTGACAACATTACGTTCATACTTGCTGCGCTACAGCTCCACTGAATGAACTACAACACTAAATGGTCATGGATTATAGTCACAGCTATAACTCACAGTGTTATAGTGCCGCACTAAATATCACAAATCACAAAATAATAAAAGTCAGTCTAGTGCGTGAGATTACTTATTGCCCTGTTCACGCACCCTGGTGTCGCAGAGCCGTCAGGGCGCAGTTGTGATCTAATTATTAGGGTCCGCGTGTAGGAGGTGCCACGACACAACACTGAGCCTATAAGACATGGCATCTTTTTGAAGTAAGAAGAACTCCCGATAAACCGTGAATTAGCCTACGGACACGTATCCACGCTCATTAGTGAATTAAGTTAGACCCTGCCCCCCCCGTCTTTTTTCCTAACAATCTACCGCGAAATAGCGAGCTAGTCCACTCATCAGTTCACGGTGAAGAATGTGGGGCGTCCTCATTAGCGAGGTAAATAACCAGCATTGAAACTGTAAGCGCACGGCACACAAAGTTTGCTTTAGCTCCTCACTTCTGTACGGACGCGAACATCTCCCACTAATTGGTTTAAAGTAGTCGAAATTACGCACGCCTGTCCTTGAACCTAATTTTACAAATATACTGGGAAATCTGCAGTGAACTACCACTACAAAGTATTTTCGAACATAGTGAAATAACAGGTTACCAGTCCAAATTGAATATGAACGTTTAATAACGCTAAACAAAGCAGAATATTTGGTAGCTGGCTATTTCCTTGAAACTTTTTTGTTTGATATATGGTCATTGCGGGGTTCCTCATCGAAGCTGTTATATGACTATCTCACCAATAGGTGGCAGTGTGATACCAACATCTTCCGTGCCTCACCCCAGTACATCGTGGATGCGTTTAAGCCATAGTAGAGATTGCTTTTTGATAAGACTGTACCTATATTAGACTTTCATCAAAACCTAAAGGTTTTGTTTGTGATAATCATGAGGTACATTTTACAGAGAGAGTTTTTAAATTTTTTCATTCTGGACGATCCACTTTCTTTTCTTCTGGACGTTCTTCTTGGAGGCACGTCGATTTCTTATTTTGTTAAGAAATCTTACTAATGCATAAAGTAATAAATATAACAAAAAAGATTTTTGTACAGTACATTTAAATATTTCATTACAAATTATCTCATTTAAAATATTAACATTATAGAAACTTCCCAACGACTTAAAAAATCCTTAAATCTAAGAAATTCCATATTTTAAATCACTGACCAATTTTAATGTATTGGACCTGAACACAAGTTGCCTGCGTCTTTAAAGTGTCATTATTTCTTTGCGTTAAAACAATCTAAATGCAACCAAAATAATACAAATATAAAAACTGCACAACTTGCTCCCCTCACGCGCATTCGCCATCGCCTCGAATCTTGTTTACGTTTAAGTGGTATTCGTTTTACTTCCCAGAATCGTGTTTGCCACTAAATCACAAATCGTAAAACTGTGCATAATCTGCGTCTCTTTTCTTTTTTAATTTATCGATAGTCTCGGTCCCCCAGCTGGAGCAGAGAGCTGAAGGAAGCTTTTATAATGCAGACAGGACAGCACTCTCCCCCCCGGCCATTCCTCAGCGCCCACTGAAAGCAATTAAAAGGTATCTGAAATCCTTAGAATCTAATGGGTTAATTTCTAGGGCCGATGCGCACGGTGCACAATGAATTCTCTTTGTTTGCTTTGCAGCTGAGCTTAAGATAGACTTTCTATTGACTGTTGTCAAGTTTCTATATGATGAAACTCCGATGCCTGGCATCTGTGGAAAACTACGGTGCGAAAGGCACTCGGACCGGCAGTCCGCAAGTGTGTGCGAGATTCTCAGCTTCCTTTCTTTTTAGTTTAGTTTTTTTTTATATAGTATATGCTCTTAATTTCTGATAAAGGAAAGCAGTTTTCCATCCCCGACATTCATTGCCTTTACTCAGAATTAGAGATTTATTTGCTGTGGAAAAAAAAATCAATTAGTGCTAAATTTATTCATGGATTTCAGGGCCTTGCAATCAATGCTAGTCCACTCAGTAAGGCTCCCTGGGATCTGGTTCATCCCACTTAATGTATCTGAAGGGGAATTACCATTGATGTTGTTTGCTCTTCCTCTATGTGAAAGAGTACAGCGAACTGTCATGACCTGCCATCACCGGGGAGGGGCTCACCACACCTCACCTTTGCCCACGAGGCCCCTGGACATGTGGGGGACTGGACGGATGGCCAGAGGCACACAATTGTCAGGTTAGCTTAAAAAGAAAAAAAGGCCACTCAAAAATCAGCCGTGGTACCACGCAGCTGTTGAGACACAGCACGATGGGTACGTAAGCACACAGTCCTGCAGAACCCACCCGTGCTGCTCCGCGATCATCCTGCTGCCTTAGCAGGCTTTACGGGATTGATGTCAATGTGTCTAAAAGCTAGTTGTCTTCTTCCAATGACCACATGCCATGACATAATGAATTCTCTCTCAGTGGAGTAAGATAGTGTGAGATTTACATCACACGGTGGGCACCACTAATAACCAGTGGGCTGTAAAACCGGTTTGTGTTTTAATGGCTGTAGTTGTGTTGCACTTGTAATGGGTTTGTGCTGATATCTCTATGATGCTGTGATGTTGCCGTTGGTTTATTAGTGGTTTATTTTTTTGCTCAAATTCATAAACATCTTCATTATTGATCTCAAATAGTTTCTGCATTTAGGCTATATATCCAGGTCAATTAAAGATACTTAGGCAGTTGCAAATAATTTTTCTTTCTCAGATCCTGAGGCTCTGAAAATGCACTTTAGCCCCCGATAGCAGAGCTAGGATTCTCACAGGATCTTGACATCTTGATCCACTACGGAAAATAAATGATAACCATTTCCGTCTAAATGGTGAGACCTGCGGGGGGGTAATTTAACCCAACCAGCTACTGCAGAACCCTAGCAGTGCATCCGCTGCCTTTGAACACATTCAATATGTGCTCTTTCATACCGGCTAACGATGGGATGCAAAATATTTCGTATTTAGGGAATACATTGTGGTAGGTGCTGAGAAAAATCAAACAAGCCAAAATAACAACACAGAATCTTCTCCTGTTCTGCCACGGTTCTCGTCTGGAATTAGCCTCGTCTGGCACGGGCCGTAGCTTTTGGAGAATGACCAATTAATTATTTTGTTAGATTTTAATATGTGAATTGACATTTAGGAGAAACCCTTGTGAAATTTAACCTGAGAATTGTTTAATGCACATAAATAAAAAAATATATTGTTTTTTTGTTTCTGTTGTACTTGCAAATCAGTTTCCCGTACCGTGATGTTCTGTGATGACACTTTGACAGAGTGTCCTCCTACTGGAGTCTAAGGTCTTCACACAAACTGTGATGTTAATCAAAAGGGAATTAGACTGGATATGATAAAGAATTCTCATTATATTTTATTATTTAAGTCATATTTCTTTGCTACACAAAGGTTGAAATACTGAGATCTTTTTCCCCCTGTAGTCAGATTTTCAGTTGAAAATGCAACCAGGCCAGTGGCGATAAATACGTGTTCTTAGCCTGCTTTAATAAAACATTCACTTGTTCTGCCTCATGCTTTCAACTTTGCCTTGTTGTGGTGTGTAACGCATTGACCCATGTTCGTCTTATCATGCAGGAATACATGATCAAACAGGTGCCGTGGCTTCCGCTGCCTGACGAGTCCTGCACTGGAGTGTGTGCTGCCACCTTGAAGTATGTAATAGATATTCCCCCTACACCGGTTAAACACTGACGGAGATCAATGGTATTTGTGCACTGTGAGGAATAATATGTATTGTGTATCAAAGGTCTTTTTTTTTTGTCTTCAGCGGTTACACTTACAAGGCCATGTAGAAGGACAGATTCTGCTGGGACTTTGCGTGTTGTCCAGAAAGAGACGCCACTGAACACGGCCATCCTGGTACGTTCTTAACTCGGGATGGTTTTTTGCCTCTGTGACATGTGTGACACGCCTCCGTGACACGCGACACGCCTCCGTGACACGTGTGACACGTCTGCTGGATTTCTAGTTTACGGTTTATTTACTGAACTTGTCATTGTTAGTTCTCTCATCCCTGCTGGGTTCTGGTAAATATAGTAGTCCACATCCTGACCATCTTTGCGACATTACAGGTATATTTACTGAGAATGTGTGTCTTTCTGTATAATGTTGACCTTAGAACTTAGAAGTTCACCATATGAGGCCACGCAGTTTGGCTGTGGGGTCTGCCGATGGTCCCAGTGAACTCCACTGCTGTGTTTTACCTTGTGATGTGAGAGGGGGGGTCAAAGAACAGTAGGCAGGATGGTGGGGGCTTTTCCCAGTGAAAAGTAGAAGACTCTCCATGTTTGTGTATTTATATATACAGTGACAAACAGGAAAAACGAACACACATGCCATGCATGTGGCAAAGGATTGTAAAGTTGTGTGTTGAGTCCTGTTGTGTGTGCATGCACGCCTGTGTGTGTGTGCTCAAGTCATGCAACGGAAGATCTATACAGCCGTGTCAGTCCAGCACCCTTACACACACACACACACACACACACACACACACACACACACACACACACACCATCTTCCTCCAGATCCAGGGAGTTTCTGTGACAAGCCCTCATAGATGGTGGGTTAGTCATTGCGTATGCATGCTTGTCTCCACTGTAGAATGCGCAGGACAGGACGAGCGTGGAGATCATCCAGTTTGTCATCTTTGAGCCATATTTCTGAGACTATTAGCATTTTCACGTTTGAGACGAGAGTCAGTGTTTACGTTCGATTTTCCTGCATTTCAGATTTTCAGAAATAGACGGGTTGGCACTGGGAGAGTTTCTGTGAACAGTTTGAGAATATTTCAAGCTTCTTCAAAGTACCAGTCCTGCGCAGTTTACTCATGAACTTTATATCAGGAAAATTCTTTAAAATGAAAAGTAGCCAATGATGGCATCAACATTTGAAGAGCAAAAGAATAACGTTTAGGTATTAAACAGCAGAGTTTGTCTTTTTTAGAACTGCTCACCTGCTCACCCTCCCCACCATGATGCAAATTAACAGAACACATGTCTTTGATATTTAAATTAGCCCACACCTTTCAACAAGCATTTTAGTGCACAGTACTGCGTGCTCACCGGAGTCCGAATCGAATTCAATTACAGCCGAGGGCAGTAATTCCTGCAGCCCTGAGTCCCGAGTAGAGTCAGAGCTCATGGAGTCTGCAGGCTGTGCTGAGCAGAAACGAGTGTGACACACTATCAAATAATGAAGTCGCCCTTGAGCACTTAACCCACAGGCCCGCGCTCTCTGTTCCCACCATAATTGTTAGAGAAATAAAAAGCTACCAAGCTAAGTGCTTCAGTTCAAACGGATTGGGCAGGCCGTGACACGTCGGCCCACAGCCGGTGGCTCACGCGCTGCTTTGGGAGTCCGGAGAGACTCCCTCCTGCTCAGAGTTCCCTGCGGGGATTCCCTTCCCTTCCCAAACTGTAGGCCCGGTCCCTCTGTGCTGAAGCCTGCCGTGTAGAACCTGGCGCGCTCACCGCTCACACTAATCGCGTTTTATTCCACAGATAGCGAGGCGGGAGGAGCGGGAGAGATCAATCAGTTCACGAGTTCTTTGTCATGAATTCCTGTTAGGCTTCATACAGTGAGAAGAAGGTTCATATGGGCTCTGTCTTGGCTGTGTTGCTGCTGTGCTGTACAAGGGGGAAAGGGTGGTGACACCATTAACTCTCTTCTCTTCCTGTTTGGATAAGCAGTCTCAAATTCCAGAAATTTCCCTCTATTTCACATTCCCTCCCACCATTGCTGTCTTCTTTACAAAACAACAAAACTTCTCTGTTCGCGCGCTCGCCAGTCGGCTCGCACCATCTCTGCTCCGCTTTCTGTACCTCTGCGTCTCACTCTTCAGGTCCCCGCGACTCTGTTCTGATCGTCCTCCCTCTTGGTGACTGAGGCGCGTTTTTCTTGCCTTTTGTTTTGCTGATCCTGTCTTCTCTGCTGTCATGTCCTGCCCTTTCCCCTACCCTGACACACTTCAAACGCACGCACTGCGCCTCGCTCCCCCGTCTCCCCTCCGCCAGAGTGCCACTTCCTTTGTCTGCACGAGCCCACGGGAGGTTGGGCCGCTCCGAACGCCAGCGGTCCTTGGTACATTAAGAGCTTTTATCCTCGACTTTAAGAGCACGGGGACAAAAAGAGAGAGCCCTTCTGCTGAACAGCAAATGCATTGTCTTGTGAGGACCTGTTTGCTTTTGAACACAGGCATGAATTATTGAGAGCTTTTGCTTACATTCATCTAGTGACACACACACATGCTAAGCAATGGAAAGAAATGTGTGTGTGTGTGTGTGTGTGTGTGTGTGTGTGTGATGGTGCAGAGCTCCAGAATCGATACAACATGGGGCTTCTCTTCTGCCCCCCCGCTAGCACCACAACACATGGGCCGTGTGGGCGTAAATGTGCTCATTTCTGGGAAGAACGTGGGATGTTTGGAGTGGACTGAGTAAAGGTGTGTGCTGAGCTATTAGAGGCCATTTAGGCAGGAGCTGCATACGTGCCGGGGTCTCTCCCTCTCCTGTTCCCGGGCGGAACTGCCGCCCCGTGCATCTCCCTCTGCACAATGAGCCGCCAGACAGCTTGATGAACGCCCGTCCCCCCCCCCCGTCCCTCCCCGTCCCCCCCGTCCCCCCCGTCCCTCACGGGCCGCACAGGCTACACCATCCCCCGACAACACGCCGGAGAATAGCCTGCAGGTGTGGGTGCTTTTGGGCTGGGGGGGCCGGAACGTGGACGGGAGGGGGGGGGGGGGGGCTTTTTTCAGACCACCCCTTCGCTGCTCTGCGGTGCCAAACCCCGTTCTCTCTGCCGTTTCCATCGTGACGATTCTAGCCTCGGTGATGCCACCCAGCTAATTTATGGCCTTGTGCACCAGTGACTTATTCCATGGCACCCTGCTGCGGCCCAGGGCAGAAGAGCCTTGTCCTCCTCTCTGCGGTAAACTCTCTGCTTTTTTTCGAGACGACATTGATTGAACCCCTGTAAACAGCCCGAGCAAAAGTTGAGAAGTCCGTTAGCATGGAGGAGCTGTAATTTACAGCAGGCCCGATGCAGAACGGCTGGAATGTTTCTCCACAGCGCACAGCACCGGCGTGAACGTGCACTGACGTGGACGTCCTGTGGGAAGCTTCCACAGGACACGGGCACGGAGACGCCACCTTGCTGCCTGTCCTTAGATGCACATGGAAAACTGGAGAACTCTGTCCTGCAGTTTCAAGGCCTGGAGAGAGATTCAGATATGGCTTTGAGGAAGTGGATGGGGGCGGGGTTTACAGCGAGTGGGGCGGGGAGGGGGAGGAGCCATTGGATAACAATGGCTAGCATCCAAGTCCAGCTAATAGTATCTGACACACAGTGCAATTTGGAGGCTCATGCCAACATTGTTTTTACAGCTGTAATTAAGCCACCTAATCAGAAGCACATTGGTTGGGATGGGACAGGCCCGGCTGCTAGAACAGACACAGCGAGCTCTGTTCAGTGTACAGCCGGGAGGGAACTGTGGGTGGGAGTGTGTCCTTATGCGCGTGCACACACACACACACACACACACACACACACACACACACACACACACACACACACACACCCACACCACTGACTGGATCTATGAACCCAGGGCCCATGCTGAGGGACCACCGAGTCTGAGATGAAACAGTCCTGTGTTTCATTGACGTGTGTGTGTGTGTGTGTGTGTGTGTGTGTGCTGTGCAGTTAGAGAACTAAAGTGTTCTGTAAAGTATAGAAGTTATAATTATATACTTGTGTATACCAATAAATGTATAGAAGTTATAATTAGTATACTTGTGTACAGTATGCCTTCATAAACACATGCTTTTTTATATGTGTATCCATGTATGTGTTGTGTGCTTACATGTTCATGTGTGTGTGTGTGTGTGTATGTGTGTGTGTGTGACTTATATGCCTCGTCACCCCAGACGGGGAGCAGCACCCCGCCTGTGTTGGGCCAAGTCACCCTGTCTAAAATGGCAGCTGCACACAGTGAGAGGAGAGGTGTAGCCAAAGGCAACAGATGAGCTGGCCTCCTTCGGCTCGCTGTGTGTTCTGATTGTAAATTGCACTGGTGATGATTAGAGAACTCCAGCACAGGATGTCGACTCTTAAAACTGTCCAGGGAAAATAATTTTCTACTATGTTCAGGAAAACTTTACTCCCCCCCCCCCCCTCCCCACCCGGTTCTCTCTCTCTCTCTCTCTCTCTCTCTCTCTTGTTCTGTCTCTCTGTCCCTCCCTCCTTTTCTCCTGTCACCCTCTTTGTCTCTCCCTACTTCTCTCTCTCTTTCTCTCTATCTTTAATTTAAACATCATGGTTGTGAGGAGGTGGAAAGGAGTTGGTGTGCAAATTGGTTTAAGGCCTCTGGAGTGAAGGACAGACTGTCAGACAGTGGGGCTGTTATATCCCCTCAGCTGCTCTCTGGGTGAATGAACGCATGCGTCTGATCGACTGTGTGTGAGTGTGTGCGTGTGTGTGTGTGTGCGTGTGTGTGCACAAGCTCTGCGGAAATATTTTGTTTGTGATTTACTCCTAGTGTTTTTAGCCCATGAATGTACAAAATTAGGCACAGTGTGTGTGTGTGTGTGTGTGTGTGTGTGTGTGTCCCTGTATTTCAGAAGGTGCCTGACTGTAGGTGGGTAGATGAGTGTGGTTTTGTAATGGATCAGGAGGGATGATTTACTGTAACTCTTGGCCTCTCCTCCTACTCACTATGATGTCATTATCCAGGGACATCCAGCCGCCACACAGGACACGCACACGCATGTGAAACACAGCTTAAAAAAACTTAGCCAGGTTAGTGAAACACGGCTTTAAAGAACTAAACAACCAACTTAGTGAAACATGGCTTAAAAAACCAAAACAACCAGCTTAGTGAAACATGGCTTACAAAAACAACTAGACTAGTGCTGAGCTCCATGGAGCTACAAATGCGTCCAGGTATTAAATTGGTTATGAAATGCTTTAAAATTGATATTACCATAATAGACTCCGCTGATGATTAAAGTAAATTATGATTATAATTTATCATATTAGGGTTTCAAATATTAAAATACATGCTTTTAATAATGTAAAGTTTACTGAGGAGGATGTGATATTCAGCTGTGGCGCTGCTCTCTGATGCTGTACCTGATTTTCAGAGGTAACTGGATGCAGTTTCAAATGCCCTGACCCTTTTAGAGTTTGAGCATGAGGTGACCATGAATGTGTTAACAAGGCAGTGGGTCTTTCTTCACGTCCTCTGGCCTAATTTAGATTTATGTGTTTTTCCCCAAGTCTTGCTGGGCCTGAGATTAAGTTTCTCTCTCTCTCTCTCTATGTATAGAAGGGGAAGGAGAGAGAAGAGGAGAGCAAGAGAGAGGAAGGGAGGGTAAGAGGGGGTGCGTGTGTGTGACTGGAACAATGTGTCACTGCTTTACTGTACATTTGGCAACTTGTGTGTATGTGTGTGTGTGTGTGTGTGTGTGTGTGTGTGTGTGTGTGTGTGTATCTTTGCCTCCCACTCTCCCTCTAGAAAAGTAGGCAGCTTGATTTAATCAAAACTGGGCGCGAGACCAAACCCAGCCAGCAATATGGGGACAGCACCGACCCAGCAACCATAGCGACCCAGGAGGCCAGACAACAAAGAGGACGAGTCTGAGAGAGAGTGAGAGAGTGTGGGTGTGAGAGAGAGAGTGAGAGAATGTGGGTGTGAGAGAGAGAGTGAGAGAGAACAGGCGTCTCAGTTTTAAGGAGTGCTGCTTAGGAGAACACAGAATGTTAATGTCTCCCATAGGTAGTAGTGGAAGCAGTCGCAAAATCCCCATCCCTTGGGGGGGGGGGGGGGGGGGGGTATTTCCTGTTCTCTGCTGCCTCTCCCTGCTGTGCTGTTCAGCCTGCAAAGCCTGTACTGCAGTCCGGCCCCCACCAGCTGTGTGTGGAGTTGGGTAAACCCCCACACACACCCTACCTCCACAACGGACCTTCATCGTCATGCCAATACACTCTGAACTGTGTGCACCGATACCTCAGCTGCCAGTGCGTTTGTTTGTTTGTTTGTTTACTCAACAAACAGACCAGACGCTCAGGGACAGTGAGATGATGAATGGTGAGCGTGTCGTAAACTGAGCCAGTGGACAGTAAATAAATGACCAGTCCTGGCACGTGTGTGATGGGGAACGTGCTACAGGGGGACTGTGCGTCTAGGTGCCTGTGCTGCACCGAACAGAATTCTGCAGAAATACTAACGCACTGCCACTCACTGCCACACGCTGACAAGGTAATTAGATAAATTAGACCTAATGCTTTATGAATAAAAACCAGTGTCAGTTCAATGCTGTTCAGTTTAATTTTATTTGCATAGAAAATTTCACAATGGACTTTGTCACAAAGCAGCTTTACAGACATGGGGGCAGCTTGTGGAGAGAGTTGCTCTAGTGTGAGCTGTCTCTCCGTCTTGGCAACATACTTCTTGAACAGGGGAGAAAGCCAGGCTTCTTAACACAACATTCTTTGCTCCTTGCTTTTCTTCATGTAGCCAATTTTCTCCCTGTTTCAGTCAGCGCCGAACGCCGGACTGACTCTCACTTGAGAGCACCACCAGTCCGGAATGCCTTCCAGTCCGGATTGTCTTCCCCGGATGCGCAGGAAGCCTGCCAGCACGTCTCCTCCAGCTCGGGGCCAAGCGGTGCCCAGCTCGGAGAGGGACCATCTAGGCCTCCGTGTGACCTATCTGACCGGGCAGCCTGTACTCCCACCAGGGACCCAACGTGGGAGAAGTGGGTGGAAGTGCTGGAGGTTTGATTCAGCCATCATGGAAGTATGGCTATAGATGGCTGTTTCTAAGCCTGACTGTGGGCTGTGACTGTGGGTGCTTTTGAAACCTCGAAACCTGTGGCGTTCAAGTTGTTTGCTATGAATGCGCCGGCTCAACGACAAAAGCAAGCGGATCTCCCGTCTGCTTCAGAAGCAGTAACTTCGCTTAACGAGTGACTGGGGCAGTGTATTCCAATACCTGGCCATCTTGTTTAGTGTGCTGTTCCACCGCCACAGGGCCATTATATGTGAGTGGGTGTGTGCTTGTGTGTGTGTGTGTGTGTGTGTGTTTGTGGCGGCCATCGGCCAGCCTCCAGACTGTGTGAGGTGCCGGTCTGGTTTCGGAGAGAGCAGTCCTGGGACCTGCATGTGGACACAGCAGATTTATACTTGTTTCGTTTGGAATGGCCCAGGAATATGTCAGAGTAGCGGGGGATTTCTGGAAGTCTTCTCCACTTTCCCGAGGTCAGCAATTTTGTCCTGCTAAGGACATTAGATGGTGACAAGCAGCATTAAATGGCTGATTTGTTGGAGGGCTCTTTTTCTTTATTGGACGGTTCCCTCACTCATGTTCTTGATGTAGAGGCTGCATGCTTCGAAATACTGGATGACACATGTTTTTTGGGGGGTTGTTTAATTTATCATATTTTGTTTATGCCTTGATGCTTGTAAAAGAATATTTTTGCAATCAAAGCAACCCAGCTTCACTTTGGAAGGAGGATGTCAGTATTTGCAGAGCAGATACCCATGATCACAGATCTCCGTTTTATTATTTTTTGGACCACACACATGCGTTACTTGGACCCACTTGTTCTCTCTGTATTTTAAGCCACAAACTTGGATGACCAACAACCCACTTTCCCTGAAGTCCTGAGCGTGGTGTGGAATTACAGGAGGAACTACATTCAGCTGAATCCTTCCTCGCCGGGGAGTTTGGATGCCGCGGCTAGCGAGAGGCCCTGTTTTAGCATGACGGCGACATCGAACTGAAATATTATCGCAAAGTAGCCAAAGAAAAGACGTTAAGTTGAACCGTTGGCAGCGTCTGCGTGCGCTGAGAGATTGCTGTGTCCAGCGAGAGACACCCTGGGAAAAAAAAAAAACGTTAGCGAGTCCTCCCAGAGAACACCATAAAACTCTCGAGAGTCCTCAGACCTCAACGTCGCGTGAAGGCGGAGAGCCCTCGTGTAGAGTCATCAGTTAGTGACGCTTTACATGTGTCTGCGCTGGCTAGCAGTGATGATGGTGACATTATGTCCTGAAAATGGCTGTTAGTAATTCTCTTCCTAAGCACATTTCTCTGTGTGGCTAATGACAGCCCTGACATCCAGCAGACCCGGGACGTGATTCACGAGGCTACATGCCCTTTCCACTTCAGCCGGGGGGGTGGGGGGGGGGGGGGGGGGGAGTCTTTAGGTAAAAAGAGACTTATGAGGTGTTACAGCAGGACTTTGACAATGTTTTTGTCTGCAAGGGGATATAATCATTGAGTGCAAGATTTTGATTCTGTAGCAGGGCTTTTGGTAAGGCGAACAGCTGACGAACCACATTGGCAGCCTGGGGGTGCGGTGGGGGTGGGGGAGGGGTGGTTTAGGCTCTGAGTAGTCGTCTCCATGGAGACCTCGAGCGTTCTTCGGCCCGTTCCATACTGTTGATTCAATAATGGTTAGAGGGGATGGTATGACCATTAGAGTGGGGTGGAGGAGAAGCCCTCAACTGGTGCTGTTGGAGTTTTCCGCGTGTAGCTCGAGGGTAGTGAATGTGAAATGAGCAGTCTTCAGCCCTTCTGGTAGCCTGTAACAGTTTCATACAATTTAAATGACAAACCACCATGTGAGGCCTTTTCCTCCCCGGTCCAAACAACATACAGCTCTCCCAGAAAGGGGAGAGGGAGAGAGAGAGTGTGTGTGTGAGTGTACAAAACTGCCGTTTGTACTCACTCACAAACATGCACGCACACACACACACACACACACACACACACACACACACACACACACACACAGTCCCTGTGCCTGCAGAGTTTGCCATGTCCTCCGAGACTGGAGCCTGTCGTGGAGAATCCCTGCATGTCTAACTGAGCATGCTTGCTTCAAATCTGTCTGACATCGTCCCGACGTTGCCAGACAACGCTGCCAGAACCTGGAGTTTTAAAGCCCTTTTAATCCTACCAGACTTGTGCATTAATACTTAAAACCTTGAACGGTGGTACAAGCTCACGAGAACCAAACGGCAAGAAGGCCAGAGCCTGTGTGTCAGGCGTCTCCATGATGGATCCATCTCTCCGCTCATTTCTGGGTGTTTTCGTGTCTGATGGGAGACTGGCAGGTTGCACTGGTGGATAATTCACAGTTTCAGCTTTCTGTAGCTGGAGAGGAGATATTGTACCAATGTTTTGTCCATTGTGAAGAGCACTGTTGCTGATTGCAGTGATTGCAATGTTTTGCTTTAAAAAAATATATATGTAAAGTACAACCTGGCAACTGCTGCTCTCAGGACTGTGTTTTATGTAATATGCAGGGACAGGTATGAATACTATGTATATGTTAATTTCATTGTAGTGTTCCAATAAACAGAAGTTATTGCAGTTACAGAAGTTGCATCCACTTGTTAATTATTTTCGGGTGAAGGTAATGAAGGAAGCCTCCACCTGTGTTGTTCCCCCAGTGTAAGTGTGGGGTTGCACAAACGCCAGTGATGTTATGAACATCCAGCCAGAGGAGATCATCTCACCAGGGCTTCCTCAGTTCCTCCAGATCCACAATATCCTTTATGAATCTCTGCACCGGTGGGTTGGGGCTGCATCTGGTGCCTGGTCAATAATCCCAATCGATACTGTTCAAATTTTGGACGCCGTAGGGCCTGACAGGTGTGAATGATATTGCTTTGGTTGGGAGATGGAGGTGAGGCTGCGGTGTGGTTGGTTTCTGTGTGTATTCTTCTGGCTGCTGTGCAGTGTGAGAGGAAGAATTGTGGCCTGGTCTTTTGGGCTTTTGGGCCTTGTACTCCTCAGGGCAGGATACATTTTCAGGTACCATACTGGAAGTCTGCCATGCCGCAGAAGGAAAACCACGCCGGGCACGGCCTCCTCGCGGTCTCCTCGCGGCCTCCTCGCGGCCCCCTCGCGGCCCCCTCGCGGTCTCCTCGCGGCCTCCTCGCGGCCTCCTCGCGGCCCCCTCACGGCCTCCTCGCGGCCCCCTCACGGCCTCCTCGCGGCCCCCTCCCTCCTCGCGGCCCCCTCGCGGCCCCCTCCCTCCTCACGGCCTCCTCACGGCCTCCTCGCGGCCCCCTCGCTGCCCCCTCGCTGCCCCCTCGCTGCCTCCTCACGGCCTCCTCACGGCCTCCTCGCTGCCTCCTCGCGGCCCCCTCGCGGCCCCCTCGCTGCCCCCTCACGGCCTCCTCACGGCCTCCTCGCGGCCCCCTCGCGGCCCCCTCGCTGCCCCCTCACGGCCTCCTCGCGGCCTCCTCGCGGCCCCCTCACGGCGTCCTCACGGCCTCTGTTTCCACGGTGCTTCGTGGTCCCTGATTGTTTGTTCGTTTGATTGTGTCTAATAGTCTCCAGCCTGTGCAACCGAATATCCAGCGTATCCTGAGGCACTGGTTGTTAGGGGAAATTATGACCACTGACATTTAGTGATGGGGTGGTGAAGGTGTGGGGGGAGGGGGGGTATTAATCTGTTGACTCTGCCCACCTGCCCTGAGACGGAGGGCGGGGTGCAGCGGGGTAATGGCGTAGGCAGGAAGGACGCAGCCTCGTGCTGAAATCTTGTTGCACGGCTCTTCAGGACATTCTGTCAGCCGCCTAGGTTGACACGGATCACAGTCGGATAGCTGAAAGAGCAGCTCCTATGGACGGAGTCCTATTAAGGTGGATGTTTTCAAAGTTTTGGCGGACACTGGGGAAAAAATAGGAAGGACACCGCACGAGGAAGAGGAGCCGGGGCTCTGAAGCGCTCTGACACGCTTCAAGACACTCCTCCCTCGCTACGCTGTGGGGGTCGGCCCTCCACTCTCCGCATGTGTGTGTCTCAAACTGAATCCCTAATAGAGAGGGAGAGTGCTGTACACACTGGAGCCAACGCACACACGCGCGCACGCACACGCACACACACACACACACACACACACACACACACACACACACACACACACACACACACACACACTGCGTATCTGTGTATTTTATTTGTACACATATAGCTTTAGTCTGAAACTTGCACAATAAAATAGTCATACAAGGTCACACGCACACACGCGCACGCACACACACACACACACACACACACACACACACACACACACACACACACACACACTGCGTATCTGTATCTGTGTATTTTATTTGTACACATATAGCTTTAGTCTGAAACTTGCACAATAAAATAGTCATACAAGGTCACACACACACGCACACACACACACACACACACACACACACAAACATTTGATCCATACTGTGTATGAAATTACAATCCCCCTATAGATCATGCAGGTCATGCGGGGTAACGACTCTGTTTTACGGCAGTCGTACCCTGTCGCCGTAGCTGCGGTGAGGTGGAGACGGGCGTAGCGAGGGAGAGGGGGGTGCTGAAGCGCGTGCTCCGTGTCTGCGAGGCGCCCGGCAGCCGAGTCTGACGCCCTGCACCTTGACCACCTATTATGAAGCTCTTTGCCGCAGTGTCAAGTGAAAGCAAGTTAATTGGGTGAAGCTGTAAAGCATGTTAGGGCCCTGGTTTGAGGGCCTCCTGTCTGACAGCTGAGTGTCAGCAGGACCCAGTCAAGTGTAACTGAGAGACAGAACCCTGTCACTGGGTCCGAGTGGTCTTCTGAAGGGAGAGAGGCGGAGAGAGGGAGGGGAGGAGAGAGGCAGGGAGGGAGGGGGAGGGAGAGGGAGAGAAAAAGGGAGAGACCAACAACACATTAGTCCTGTCCAGTGCATTGCTGCAAACAACAAAACTGAAAACAAAACAATGACTTGTGCACAAGCGTATGGCCCTGCTGAAGGGAGTGTTGGCTACAGTTGTCATAAGAATAATATGTGGAGATTTTGTTATTATTATTATTGTCTTTACTAGTAAGGACTGTCCTTGTTGTCAGTGACATTGTGCATATATGTAGTTGTAAATAGGAAGATATGCGAATTGAAATAACGAGGTATACTATACTATACTATAGGTACTCTATACTATAAAATTGTGTGTCACAATTTTAAAGGTGCCGTAGGTGTGATTTTGTTTCCACGAATTTACTTTGACTTTAAAACTAGTGGTGGCAGACTGAAACAGTTGAATGTTTTCGCTGTTACATGCACTCCTGCAAATACGTCATGTCCTCATACTTAAATATGTTTGTCTAACAATAAGACATCTCGGTGTATATAATATTCAAAGGAGTGAATCTTTATTATTTATTATTATGAGCATACTGTAAGGATTACATTTCTTACATAATATTTCAGAATAATTTTAGACAGCACACACAAGATGAAGAATAAGTTATATGTTGTAGCATGTTGAAAAGGAGGCTAATTTAAACACACAGACGTTTTCTCTCTTGTGGCTCAACTCCCTAGGGAGACGTGCATTGTGCTTTTAAAGATTGTGTGTGTGTGTGTGTGTGTGTTTTCTCCCAGTGCCCATTTATCTTCCTACTTCTCACATTCAATTTTCATCACTGTGTCAGAGGAAAACGAGCTGATTGCTTCTCCTGCGTCCGCTGCGAGAGGGGCACACGCTTCAGCCTCGTCCGCGTCCGCCGCCTAATTATGGGGGAATGAGAGCGTGATGCGTGGAGCGTGATGCGTGGAGCGTGATGCGTGGAGCGCGACCCCTCCAGGAACGCTGGCTTTTAAAGCACGATTGTCCCTGTGCGTGTTGTGCCTGGGTCTCTACGGCATGGACGCACGTGGTTTAATGGAGGTCTTATGAAACTGATGGCCCATAGCACACTTCACTCGCAGGCCTTTTCTCTATATCTTAAAGTCTCTTGACAAGGTTATTAAGCTCTTATCACCTTTCTGTCGGTTAATATCTTTGATTGCTCTGTTGTCAGCGGGTTGGTCATTTTCTGGATGAGCTGGAAGGGATCTCCAGAAAAAGGCATGTGGGCTCCTGAGGAAGTGATCCTGAAGCCGCTGGGGAAAGCGTGATCCAAATGGTACCCGTACGCCCGGTACTGCTCGAGCATTTCCGTGTGACTGTGGGTGTTTGCTACTAATGAGTTGGACTCTGTTTCTGAACCATCTGTGGGAACAGGAGCTTCTTCGTCCTCGTGTGCGTTCATGCGCTTCTGTGTGAGAGTTATCGTGGGTTTTCTCTGTAATTCTTGTCTTCGACATCTACTCTTTCGAGATAACGCAATCGGCAGGAATGAAGTCCATCATTTCCTGCGGAGTTCTTTGCGTAACCTAAATGCATCCTCGCTGTGCTTTTTAAAGCTCCACGTCCTGAGTGCTGATGTGGTCCTAACTAGCTTACACGTCCATTACCTCCGTGGAGAAGCTGCTTGGAGACTTGAGAAGGTAATGAGGATACTCAAGGTGAAGAAGTGTCTAACTTTGTTTTTCCCCGCCTCCCATCTCATCTCCCTGACCCTTTCTCTGCTCTTTACGTGGAGAGCTTTGCAGTTTCGACATCACTAAGGAGACCTGTGTCTAGCTTACACATTTTGATGTGCCTCTAATTTGCACTTTATATCCACAGGCCATAATCAACATTTTCATATCATTATATGCAGCCTTAAACATGCCGTATGATCAGTGTATGTCTGCATGAAATGAGATCCACTGGAACAGCACGTAACCGTCAATAGAGCAGGTCAGCTGTCCTCCTGAATTCCAGTAAACTCTCTGTACTTTTACGGTGTTCAGCTAAAACCTGCCTGGAGCTTCCCACCTTATTTAGCTACAGTAATTGTCTAAAAACCAACCCAAGTTTTTTTGTTGTAATTTTCCAAAAGTTCTTAACAAAAGGAGGAGGATGAGGAGGAAGGAGGGAAAAAAAAATCAATAAGCCATTTTAGTCTCTATCTATCAAAGTGGGTTCCTCCTCGTCTGTGTTAAGGTGGGGGAAGTGGCACTTTAATGGGTTCGCACTGCCTGTTTGAAATGTATGCCAATGAGTCCTGTCATTTCGTGGCAGCCGGGCCATGGTTCACTGAACGCCCACTTCTCCCCTTGTCAGCTCGACGGAAGACAAGCATTTAGCTGCAAACTTTGAGCAGGTTGCACAAACCAGAAATGATGGGACTTGGTGCAGCCCCTCCCCCCGAGCTGAGCTCCCGTGAGCTGTGATGTCACTCGTAGTCAAAACCCAGGCTCTGGGCAGGTATGGCGCCTCCTCTTAATTGTGAAGGCCACGATTCTGATGGACTCTTGTGGATTCCAGGGCTTGAATGGGGAGTCTTGATGGAATCCTGTGAGCAGCTCCTGACCTTTTCCACAAGGTCCCTCCTGGATTTCATGTTTTGTCTGACGCCAGGTCCGACTGTGTTGCCATCAACATCCTCCGCTGAAATTACAGTGGAGCTTGCCTCGGCTGTGAGGAGGGGAGGCCCTGCCTCGGTCGTGAGGAGGGGCGGCCCTGCCTCGGTCGTGAGGAGGGGCGGCCCTGCCTCGGCCGTGAGGAGAGGAGGCCCTGCCTCGGCTGTGAGGAGGGGAGGCCCTGCCTCGGCCGTGAGGAGAGGAGGCCCTGCCTCGGTCGTGAGGAGGGGAGGCCCTGCCTCGGTCGTGAGGAGGGGAGGCCCTGCCTCGGTCGTGAGGAGGGGAGGTCCTGCCTCGGTCGTGAGGAGGGGAGGTCCTGCCTCGGTCGTGAGGAGGGGAGGCCCTGCCTCGGTCGTGAGGAGGGGAGGCCCTGCCTCGGTCGTGAGGAGGGGAGGCCCTGCCTCGGTCGTGAGGAGGGGAGGCCCTGCCCTGGAGCTGTTCAGCCATGGTCACTGCTCCCTGTATTTTCTGCCTTGTAGCACACCAAAGTAAAATGGCTTGTCAGGCAGAGGTGTCTGAGAGTTGACAAGACGCCCCAGTGACATTTCAGCTCCAAAGAGCAAGTGTCTTGCAACTCAGTGGTCAAATATCAAATAATAGGTCAAGCAGGGCGGACTGGAACACCAGCCCTCGGAAAGGCAGGCTCCGGCAACTAGCCTGACAGGCACGTCCGGGCTGGGTCTGGCTCACCATCACTGGGTGAACTGGTGATCTGTAGGGCATTGCTAGACCCAGTGTACTGTACTGCCTTCAAAAGAGCACAAACTGACATTGATTAATCTCCGTAACCCTGTGGGTGTGGAGGCAGAAGCCGGTCCCCTCTGCTCTTAGGGGCAGCCCCACTCCCCTGGCCCCCCACTCCCCTGGCCCCCCACTCCCCCGGCCCCCCGGCCCCCCGGCCCCCTGGCCCGCGACGTGCGTTCACCCCTTTCATTAGAATATCTTGACACCTGCCCTTCTGGTGGTCGCGGTGATGGCGCGCCAGGGTGGGTCTCTGCGATTCGGCCCGCCTACCGTGACCAGGTTTCCTGGGAGAGGGCACTGAGCAGATTGTGGAGATAAACAAACGTGGACAGGTATTTGAGGGAACTTTTTAGAGTTTATGAAATCTACCTTTTTTAAGTTTAGCATTTAAATGTTGATTAAATACTGCAGCCTAGATTGATTTAGATTAAATTCTACAGTTCAGAAACGCATCAGATGTCTGCTGGAAGCACTCATCTGAATGAATTTCATATCTTTTTTACATTTTTTATTTAAGTTTGTGTCTATTCCATTTTATTCTAGGGCCCTCTGACTCTGTGGTTGCAGATGAACCTGAACTGGATTGAGGCTGACGTGGGAATATGTTATAACATGGCGTATAGCAAGTCGTAACCTCCTCCACATTTTGTAGGCAGCTGTTACTGTTCTGTTCCTGTCATGATCATAACACGAACCCGAACGTGAAGAGTTCTCTGCAATGAGCTTTAAAGCTTTTGACTTCCTCGTCAGCCTTTTCTTCACTGGAACCAGCGTAACCACAATTGAACTCAGCATACGAAGCCGGGTGAATTTTATGAATTCTAATGGCTGGGGGTTCTTTTGGACACAAATGAAATGTGAACGAGAGAGAGGTGTCAAGCAGCCTGACGGACACCAAGACAGCGTGGCGGAGGTGACATAAATATTTAACACGGAGGGGGTAACCTACAGCATGTCACGGCGTGGCCCTGATTAGGGCGCTCGTGACCTCCCTCCCTTGTAACACGGGTTGTAGGGGAAGAGCGTGTCTCGCGCCGCGTGCTATCACAGCATCCGTTTAACCCCCATTTCCATGAAGTCGTTCCTATGGAACAGCGTGTGTTAACCCTGACATGTCCCTTGAAGGACGGCCCCTCCCTCGCGCCTCTGTCTGCCGTGGGACCTCTGAGGGTCCAAGACCGTCTCACCCTGCCCTGATCAGCATTCGGGTTTTTTTTTTTTCATTTTGATCGTCCTATCGATCTATCCGTGGTTGGCCGCCTTGTCTTTTCTATTCTGATCGTGATGGCACCTCTGTGAATACCGTCGGCTGACAGCAATAACAGCTGTAAATTTTAGTGGTGTTAAGTAGCAGAAAGCCACGGAAAAGCGCTACGATGGAAAGACGCGGCCAGAAAAAGATGACGTCGTGTTGAACTTGTGAACCATCGCCGATAAAACGGTTTCCACGGCAGCCGCGCTGTGTGTTCCTATTACCAGTCAGTTGCAAGTATCAGGTAAAATCTGGTAAAATGTCGCTAGATGAGAACAATATGGTTGTGTTTATTGGCAGTTTTAATGTCGTCAGAAATACTGAGTAAGAGGGCAGTAAAAGTCCGTAAAGCTAAGAGAGTGTGGGCGTGGCCAGCCGGGGGGTGTGGCACCAGCAGAGGCAGTGTGTGTTTATGTAAATATGACCTCATTAATGCAGCAGGCACAGTACAGAGATCAGCGCACTCTCCAAGTTAAAGACACCAGCGCATTCTCCAAGTTAAAGAGCTTTTGAGTGTTGTGGTAAACTTTTGCCCTCCAGTGTCAACTGTTTTCTTTTATTATTTTTGTTTTTATCTTCAGGGTGAAAGGAGCATTATAATGACTGATTTAATTTTTCTTCTTCTAAGAATTATTAGCTGTGTGAACAGAAGAGCGTTGACTCTCATGCATACACACACAAACACGCATGTTTGTGGATGTAGACATCTGCATACACAAACACGGACACGTACACACACAGAGTGAGAGTAATGAGTTCTGTATTTGGGTCTCAGCTGCGTAATACTGAAGTTTATTGAGGGTTTATTGAGGTCAAGCACTACTACAGTAACTCAATTTATGATTTTCTTGCCGATATTAACCCTTCCCGATCTGAGCCGGTAGCGTTTGCTGCTAGGAGCGGCTTCTGTTTGGGTTTTTCTCCACGTTATTAATGTCCCCACTGATGAAGGGCTGTCTGGACTGAGGAAGACGTGTAAGACTGTAGACCTGCCTGATGTCCTCCCAGCGCATCATTCTGGAGAGCTGTCTGTCTGTCTGCCTGCTGTGTTTCCCATCATTCTGAATCTGTCTGCCTGTCTGCTGTGGTTCCCTTCATTCTGGGACTGTCTGTCTGTCTGCTGTGGTTCCCTTGATTCTGGGCCTGTCTGTCTGAATGCCTGACATGACATCTACTTACTGTCTGTCCATTTACCTTTAACAGGCTTCACTGTCATGAACACTTTATTCGTGCAAATTAGCAGACCAACCACAGGGCAATCACTGACTATCATGATTCACTATTGTTGCAATAATAATATCATAATCTGCATATGAATGCTACTATATCTCCATTTCCATCTGTTATGATTCATGTAATGATGAATGCTGCTCTGGTGTGGTGATGTAGAAGGATAGGTTTCCTTTTGAATCACACTCCTCTCAAGGGGCGTCAAACGTATGGCAAACATGACCTTTGACCTTTCTCATTACTAGCAGGACACTAGTTCCTGTAATGCAGCTTTATGAAAATGTCTGTTAGAAGAGCTTTAGTACTAAAACACAACGGAAGCAAATTAAATAGAACCAAGTGGCAAAATATCACCCAGAATCAAATATTTCTACTTCACTCTTGCTAATCAGCGTGTCTAGTCGATGTGATCCTGGTGTTGGTCCTGACTCTTTAAAGCGGGACATCCTCGTGTGGAGAAGAGGTGAGAGACAGCCGGGCCTCGGGTTGCCTGCTCGCTCCTGCTGTAAAGTGGGAGTAGTAACCACATAAAAGCCTGCCATGGACACATTTGTAACACACACACACACACAGGAAAGACACAGTGGCCACACAGGAAAGGCAAAAGCTCTTCACGACACTTTTAAAAGGCACCGCTGGGCCTGGACGTTCACGCCTATTCCAGTACTCCGAAACGGACTGATGACTCTTCCAGTACATGACATCCTACCCTGGTGCTGCGGTCTCTCTGCCCCGCCCGTCTGCCTGTGCCTAACCCACCCTGTGGCCTCCCTTAAGTGCATCTGTGTTGGTTAAGTGCACATGGCCCTGGCCCTCTGGAGCTAATCCAATCTGAGTGCCCTTTGGAGGTGGATGGCTGCGTTGGGAACGTCGCACCTGGGAAACGGCAAAGAAAAAGGGAAGTTTGTGTGCTGAAAGGGGACTAGGAGTAAGGGGGTGAAGTACCTGTCCCTGTAGTCATTACACACACACACACACACAGTCACTCACACAGTCACGCAGAAAGACAAATTCACTGATTAAAATTTAATGGTGGACCCTTTTTAGACCCGGCCTATTGTGTTCGGACTCCCATTAAAGCCGTGGAGCGATGCGGGAATCTCTCCCACGCCGGCGACAATGGAAGAGGAACTCTGCTGTGAAACGCAAGTATAGGGTTATTACTTTTTAATGGCTGCTGAAAGAGTCTGCCATTCACTTCAGGACCGGGTGCCTTGGGTCGTCAAGACGGACCTGCTCAGTGAGGACCGAAAGCAACATGGGCTGCAGGAGTCGGGCTAACGTCTGATATGCCTCGCACGTTTGCAGCAGAGAACACGCGCTGATCACGAGGTGTAACGAGAACTCTCTGTGTGATAAAGGGTGAGAGGTCACGCAGTGTCAGAATGTCAGAGACTTTGTGCTCATTGTGTTCACTGTGCTCCTCTGAGGAACACCACAAAACGGCAAAGATCTTCTTGTGGTCACATGACCATAGTTGAGACAGTAGCCAAAGCAGAATTTCGAACTGGAAAAGGGGAGGAGCCAGTGTGTGTCACGCCCCTCACCTCTCGCAGGGTCCTCAGGACGACGGCGTTTGTCTATGATCCGCGAGACGTCAAGCATCCAAACTGAAGTGGCTAATTAATATATAACAACAGACTGACTGTGACCTTTGTGGGAAGTGATTGACATGGACAGACAGTTACAATCCCTAACCTTCACAAATGTCAGGGTGTGTCTGAACGACTGAGACAGCCTTGCTAAGTCCCGCCCCCCCCTCCCTCGGAAAGGCCCTTCCCCATTGGTTGCCTCCCTCCATTACACACACACACACACACACACATTAGCTCCCCCTTGCTGGGTTTATCTTATTGATCTGTTTGTGAGAAGAGACTATAGTTGTATCATAAACTATTAACTGTGTTGTTTTTTCTGACTGCTACTTTATTTTAAAATATAGTCCGAGTACTTTTTTGTTTGTTTGTTTTTCTTTTCTTTTTTCTATAATAGATTGTTTCCGGCTTGTGTCTTTTCTGATACAGAGGCTGATGGTGTTGGTCTTTAATTTTATAAATCTTCACTTCCTTCTAGTCTCTAAAGTTCTGTGTCTTTCGCAGTCGATATTGCTTGATGGAAATAGTACTGAACAGTCATGCTGTGTGTGTGTGTGTGTGTGTGTGTGTGAAGCATGCCTTATAATTGATTCTGAAAATTCCAGAAGTATTTTTTCCGTGTGACTGAGACCTACTCAAACAGCTCTTTTCAATACAGGCCAAAACTTCTAAACTTTTTCATGTATTGATTTGAAATATGACTTTTTAGTTGTTTTCGTTTGGCTGCCTGTTTTGTCTTGGGTGGAACTCCTTTCTGCAGAGATGGGAAAAGCAGTTTATGCAGATTAAAGGCTCCCCGTGCCCTCCTGATTGGGCGGTCGCAGGAGAACAGCAGCTCCGTGAGTGGAGGCGTGGCCACGTGGACCCACAAACCCCAGCCCTCTCCGTGACTCTTCATCTCACACGACAAGCTGAGAGGATCCATTTGCGTTATTTGTGCTTTTATGTCAAAAAACTTCAAAGGCACTGTCTCCTCTTCACCTATCATCGATGACAGTTACCGCACCTTCGGAGACATGGGAATAGCACCATTTTATTTATATATTTACACTCTACAAAAATAATTATTCCACCCCCCCCACCCTTTATGAAAATAAATGTGCAATTGGTAGCGAGAGAGCTGTGGGTGATAGCAGTGGCGTTAATATATTAATCTAATCCTCCTGCTCAAAGTCGTCTTGCCCCTGAAGATTGGCAGTAATCAGTTTGTTTCTGTCTGCTGCGTTTGGGCAAGGGGAGGGCAGGGGGGGTCTCCCCAGCAGACTCGTGCCAGGCCTGGACAGTGGGAATCACATCTCTGAGTTCATGTCTTAAGCTGGTTGCCCTGGCCAACAACAGTGAGATGAAAGGGGTTCTTTACCGACGTCCCCTCAGAAACAGTCGCAGGTTTAAAACAGAAGCTGTATGAAGCACAGTGTGGGACTGTGAAGACGCAGAGGTGGACAGAAGATCAGACAAAAGATCTGGCTGAATTCAGGTCCAAAGAAAAGAGCCCGTGCACAAATGTGTGCGTTAAGCCTTTCTAATATCCGTGTAGGGTCCTGTCCTAGTAAAGAAGCTTTAGATGTCAAATTACACTGAATTTGTCTCCCGTATTTCAACTTGATCATAAAGCCATGACAGAAAGGTCATTTGTTTCTGTTGTTTTCTTCTCTTCACATCGTTGCCAAGTGTGTGTGTTCCAAGGCCAGGGCTTCATGCGCTTCTGCTGGGGTTTACATTTTTCTTTTGGTCTAATAAACAGGATGTATTGGAGCAGACGACATCCACTGGACTCACATACTGGTTTACTCTACTGGTGCAGTTTACTCTACTGGTGCGGTTTAGCTTGGTGTTTCCTCCATCAGCAACGTCATTCCTATCTCATTATTAGTTACAGAGCAAGTAAACGTACATAAAAAATTACAACCCCCCTTCAAAATATAAACCCCCTTGAAATATTAATCTACAGGCTTTAATGATAATTTGGCAAACATTGCAAACAATGTAATGTCCAGTAAAGAAAGATGGAGGAACTCTTCTCTTACCTGCTGTCCAGCTAGATTTAATTAAGTTGTCTGTAATTCAGACTCATTTCAGCCTGGTGCTACAGATTTGATTCTAACATCACAAGTTTTCCTCTTTAAATGTTCTTTAAACTTACATTATGATTTCTGGAAACTTTTAGCACAATTATGACCTGTATGTTTTTAATAATGACGTTCTCGTCACACCTGAGATATAGCTAGTGCAAGGTCTGGTTCAGTGCAGATTTATTGGAATGTTTCAGTTAAAAATGTTCTTCATAAAAAAGTTACCAATATGGTTTTCATTTTTGAGTGCATATCTTACATAGATGTTTACAGGAATCTTTTATTGTGTTCCAGATGCTGAAAGACCGAACACCGCCTGCAATAGGTCAAGTAATTGAGCCCCAAAAGTGTTGCCCATGATGGTTTTGACCTTTGCATGTTGCTGTGGTGACCTTTCACCTGTCGATGCACACCTTTGACCTTGTCATGTGCACTGACCTCAGCACGGGTTTCTCTTGTAGCATCGATTTTGCTGTGTCTTGTGTGGACATGGTTAATTGAATTGAATTTAACTGAAGTGAACTGGATTGAAATAATGAATTGCATTCAAGTCAGTCAAATCAAGTCAGTCAAATATATCGGGGAGGGGGAAAACATACGTACACACACACACACACACACACACACACACACACACTCTTCTGCTATCACTGCCCCTCTGTTGCCTGAGTTTGTTGTCATTGCACACGTGAGGCAAAGAAGCAGCCTCTTCCTCTCTGTGCCTCTACTGGCAGGTGAGGCAGGCTGACAGGCCAGCGAGGCTGACAGGCCAGCGAGGCACAGGCCAGCGAGACAGACAGGCCAGCGAGGCAGACAGGCCAGCGAGGCTGACAGGCCAGCGAGGCACAGGCCAGCGAGACAGACAGGCCAGCGAGGCAGACAGGCCAGCGAGGCAGACAGGCCAGCGAGGCAGACAGGCCAGTGAGGCAGACGCAGCGCTGTGCTGCCAGAGGGCGGGGTGGGGTGGAGTGGGGTGGGGGGAGAGGATCGCTTCAGAAAGGTCACTGCGATGAGTTCAGGAGTGACTGGAAATAATGAAGCAGCCGGAGCCCAGTAAATTAACCCGTGTCACGGGCCGCCCGTTCTGCCTGATCAATACTGAACACTTTGCTTTCAGAAAATGAGGGTCATCCTCTTGGGCGAACTCCCCAGAGACGCAGGCGCAGGCTGCGATGGCAGCGCTGATGAACCAATCAGAACAAGGAACCCTCAGTGATGGGTGGCGTGTGCACACTTGTGCGTTTGTGCACGCACAGGTCTGCAACATGCGTACGTCGCTCGTATATCCACGGATGCACGTTTGACACGGTCGATAAAGTGACTCTCCGACATAAATGTGTTTATGGCTTCTATAACAACTGCTACTTCAGTGCTGACGCGTGCTTAGTGCAGGGTAACAGATATCTGTCTGACATGCTGCTGGGTCAGTGGTGTTGGTGACTGTGCCCCTGCCAGTCCCCCTGCACTGAGGCTCCTTGCCTCGCACCGTCTGGGTTTGGGGTCGGCAGACGGATTACCCATCAGGCTTTGGGGCAGAGCAAAAGTCCTGCGCTAGCTTCCTGCCTCTGTCATTCGATTTAGCGATCACATCACCACCTTCCCTTCATCACGTCTTCCAAACATAACCAGGATCGATACACTGTTCAGCGCTGTCCGATTATCCCCTCCTCCTACTCGCTCCCTGCCACCACACACCAGAAGAGTGTGTGTGTGTGTGTGTGTGTGTGTGTGTGTGTGTGAGCCCACTCATGTAAGGCGGCTCCAGCCTTTCCCAGAAAATGCTGTAGCAAGCATACGCTGCCCTGCTTCCCATTAGACCACGTCTCCTTGTCCACCCTCGGCTGGTGACAAAGTGGTGCTCCACATCTTCATTCTCTGCTGATGTGTTGGTGGGGGGGGGGGGGGGGGGGGGGGGGGGGTGACTGTCATCTGTTACCCTGCGAGGCCTAATTGCCACCAACTGCCGACGCCCGCATTCGAGCCATTTTTAGCCCTACATTATTTATCGGGAGAAAAATATTGTATTGATTTTGGATGCCGGCGTGTGTAAGTGATGTTACTAAAGAGCTGACGGGACACTCTATAAAGTTTTATAACGCGGTGTCAGAGCTGCACTGCAGGCATAAAATTAACACGGTAGGATATTACGTAGGGACGGGTTGCCGTGCCCCGAATCATAACAACAAGAGCTCTCTGCTTACGCTGTAAACTGCTGGATAGAAGTTGGTGCCCGTCAGCCTTAAGAGATTGTGTGTGTGCGCGCGCGCGGCCGTGTGTCGTTATGCACGCAATATTCCACCTCGCTCTAAACGACGCATTCCTGAATCTTCAATTACGTATCGTTTGACTTGATGGGTCTTGCCGTTTTGTTTGTGTTCCACTTTCGCTCCAGTCTGAAACATCTCCGTGCCTGGTTCAACAGCCGTTATTGTTTGTTGAGCTGTTTGTTTAGGTCAGACAGACTGGGTAGGATGAGATACGGGATGTCTGTGTTCTGAGAGTTCACAGCAGCGGAGACTTAACCAGCTGTACGCGTGGCGTTACGCGAGAATCACGCTTCTAATCCTGCGTAATCGCCCCTAATAGCTCCGTACGACCGACGAGTCCCGTGAAATCAGAAGCAGACAGGGTGTCCTGCGCTTTAAGCAACACGTGCCACACTCTTACGTCATGTCGAATCGACGTCATTACTCCGCAAACAACCGTTTGCCAAATGTCTCTTTCTTTTGTCCTACTATGGCTTCATTTTATTTACTTTTTTCAAAGGAGATTTGATATCTCTCTCCCTCTCTCCATTTCCTTCTCTCTCTCTCTCTCTCTCTCTCTCTCTCTCTCTCTCTCTCTCTCTCTCTCTCTCTCTCTCTCTCTCTCTCTCATTACACCCCCCCCCCCCCCGCACCACCTCCCCGCTCAGTAACACTGCTGTACGTTGCATACCTGCGATGTTTGATTCCTCTTAATTGAAACAAGGCGTCGCGGGTCTGTGCCAGAACATGGCTTCGCCATTTAAGGAGATGTTTGCACTACTTGAGCGCCTAATGAGTCCAAGTCCTGTGCGCTGGCACGGCGACGCGCTCTTCCCCTTCGCAGAGGCCCGTGAGCGCGTGAGGATCCTGTCGCCTTCCTCGCAGCTGTGCGCGTTCCTCAACAACATGAAACGGTGAGGGGAGAGAACGCAAACCGCAATTAAATGGGAGAAAAAATATTGCTTTGGCATCTCAAGGTCATTATCTCGAGTTTATTGCCATTCGTACGGTGCCTTTTATTTCCTTTATATGAGCAGGTCTGGGCTTTAAAAATGCAACATTGCTTGTTTTTTCCTTTTGTGTTTTAATTTTGCGAAGGTGCGTGTTCGTCAAGCGAGGGAGGGGGAGCGTTTATTGTACCTTCTCTGACCCTCCGAGTTTGGGCGAACACTTGAGTGTGGCTGGCCTTTCGAAACGAACCTCTGTGGATTTTCATAGACCTTATGACAAAAGTATGTCAGTCTTTAAAATCCTTTAAAAATTAAACGCTCATTACGAGTGGAGCTCTTCCCAGAGGAGGAAGAAGAGCCTTAAGACCCTGCTTAAAAAGACCCTGCTTTAAAAGTCCCTGCTTTATAAGTCCCTGCTTTAAAAGCCTGGCTGCAGCGTGATCTGTGATTTTCCTCCCTGCTGTAAGAGGACGAGAGGGAGAGGCAGTTTCACGCTCATCACGTCTCCTGTTTTCACGTGTATTGATCTTTTCTGGGCGTACATTTTTGAAGACGATTATTTTTTATTGCGCCTGGTTCAGTGAGGGCATGTAGCCTAAAGCCACGGGAACCTTCCTCTGTTCACGTGCCTTCTCTGCGTGAACCGAATACGCGGTGTGTGTTGGCGGTTGTCATATGAAAATAACAACACTGGCCCCTCTAGATAATGTGGCCCTTCTCACATTAAACGCTGCTGTGGGGTTATGACCTGGCTGACCCCTCTGACCCAGAGGAAGTGTCCTGCGTTCAGTCTCATGTTCCCGGGTGTGGGCTCTTCCCCTCCTGCATAAGTTCATTACCTGCTAACTACATCGCTGAAGTCACTTAACAAGGCCTGATTCAGGCCCTGCATGGGTCAAACCCAGGTGCTGATTTGAGGAGATGGATGGCACTGTGGGTAATGCAGTTCCACTGGGGCTGTAAATGACATTAGTGTTGTTGAGAGAGGAGAGAGCCATGTGAGCTGAGAGTGACCACCTCCAGTTAAATCACAAGACATGACTGATGTGTTGGTAATAACACTATCTCTCTCTCTCTCTCTCTCTCTCTCTCTCTCTCTCTCTCTTTCTCTGTCTCTGTCCCCCTTTCGTCTGTTTCTCTCTCACTCACTCAATCACTCTCTCTGTGCTAATGATAAATGGACAGCACTGAGCCTCTACTGGAATAGATGTGGACTTCTTTTGATCTGTCCATCCGTCCTTCCCAGCTCCAGAACACACTTCATCATAGGATCGAGACACTTTTATTGATTCATTTTCTTCAGTGGTACAAAATAAATAACGTACCAGCAATTTGATAATTATGATGCTGGGTTTTGGTGTGTCAAGACAATGGTCATACTTGAATTGTGTTTTGGTTTTGTATTTTTGCCTATTATTGTTGGCCCCCCCAAACTATGTAAATAATAATAACAATCCCAGCTACATCAAAGGCTTCTTGATTAGGTTTGTATGAAGAATGAACAACAGGCTGACATTTGCAAAAACCCCTAAAATGATTCCTTCCTTGGCTGATGAGAGGTGAGTGATTCATTTACGCAACATTTCTCTCCTTTGGCTCTGTATCTTCAGTGGTTAGAGCTTCAAACTGCACAGAGAGTTCCTGTGCCTGCAGCTCAGTACTACCCTCAGTGTTCTAGAACATTAATACTACACACAATACTTACCTCAGTGTTCTAGAACATTAATACTACACACAATACTTACCTCAGTGTTCTAGAACATTAATACTACACACAATACTTACCTCGGGGGTTCTAGAACATTAATACTATACACAGTATTTAACTCAGCATTCTGGAATGTTAATACCATACATAATACTTGCCTCAGTGTTGTAAAACATTCACATTAACAGCTGCTTCAAAATGTGTCTGAACATTCTCCTTTTACAGTTAATCAAATGCACTGAATCACCATCGAAAATCTTCAGATGCATGAAAACTATGGCCAAAAAAGTAGTTGGTGACAGTGTGGGCCTTGTTGGGGACAATCCAAAAGCAGTTTCAAAATGGCAAAAATGATAATTTATCTATAATTTGTCAAGAACTATCTTATATTGCTAGAAATGCTTAAATCAAAGTTGCAAAATTGCATGTAATTTACATTTTAAATTCTGTTATTTTTTAATAACTGTAAACCACAATTAAGGTCATTAAACTAAACCCAGAAATACAGGTTACAAAGGCAATACTCAGCCATAATTAGATTATTTGTATTTCTATCATGAACAGATAAAAATGACTAATTAATATGTTCATGTTATTAAACTAATAAAGGTCAGAAAATCTATGGCAAATTGATTTTGAATTGTGCTGTTAGTCTGGGTGAAAGGACTAGTTAGAACAGGGCTTTTAAATGAAGTGATATTATCTTCTTTCAAGAGAGATGCCTTATTTGCAATGCAAAATCCTTGGTAATTAAGACCTTCAACATCATCCTTCATCTTGGAGGTCTTTGTCTAAAATACGAGAAGAGACCCACCCCCATCTTTGAAACAGGGTGCAGACCAATCAGAGGGCAGCTGTGGGCAATGGGAGGTGTGTATGTCTTGTGTATGTGTAAATAGACCAGCTTTGCTCAATTGTTGATTTTGGCTTAATTTTAATCTTCAGATTAAATTTATGTTAATCTGTTGGGCAACACTAATATAATTTTTGTACGTAAATGCAGTGCATGTTTGTTTTATTTTACAGTTATGATACAATTTTTCCATAGTAATTCAATACAAAACAGTATTATTTTACAACATAAATGTAAAATTTTCAATAAGTTTCTGTTGTCTTTAAATTAGAAAAAGGTTTGCTGCAACATTTGCTATTTAAAAGAACAAATATTTATATTTTTGCTTTTTTTTTAATATTTAAATTTTGTAAATTAATTGTGTTTTCTATTTGTTTTAATTGATTAAAGCAAAATTGTAATGAGTGCCCAAATATAAATTACTTTATGAATAGAGCCAAAATTTAGGTTGGTAAAAATGATTATAATAAAATAATAATGTATTATGATGATTATTGTTATTTATAATACTATATATAATATTGTTATTTATAACATTTTTTATTTAAAAATGTGCTTTTATTAATAAAGCACCTTTCTAGATAATCATGTCTACATTATCTGCTTAAGATGACATAATGTTTTAATCATAGTACATTTTCTACTTATTTTGAGGATTTTTTGCTAGCTTAGTGTAAAAATAACATCTTGACTAGCAGGGATTTGTTTTTCTTGCAGGTTTGATAAAGTGCCACACACACACACACACACACACACACACACACACACACACACACACACACACACAAAGTGGCTTCTCCTGGTGAGAGGCCTTGCCTCTGAGCTCTGTGATGTCGTTACAGTGTGAGTATCACTTCACTCAAATCTGTTTTGCATTACTGGATGAGCAAACATTTAGCCCACTTTAAATTCATGGGAAGTTCGGCGGACTCAAATATGCGTGAAGGGGGGTGGGTGGGGGGGGGGGGGGGGGGGTTTGAATGGAGAGGCCCTAATGACTTGGGTTATTCCATCTCAGTTTTTCTGCAGCTAATCACATGCTGAAACAAGGCATATTCTATCCAGCTGTTTGGCTTTTCCTGTGATCAGGTTTTTTTTTAATTATTATTATTTTTTATTTTACATAAGACACTATGCGTACAGTGATGATTGCTACCTGGGACATTCCAAAATCTGGATGAGTTCCTTGAGGTGGATTTGTAATTATGGGATGGCAAATTGGGATCCAGCATATCAGACGTAAATGTTCTTGGAAAAGTGGCCCCAAGAGATGCGGCCCACCACGAGAACGTTCCACCACCTCTGCAGAGATCAGCCTCAGCACGGCGGTGTGAAAACCTCCCCGTTCTAGATGTTTTAGAGTTCAGTTTACTCAATTTGCATCTGCTTGGCCCTCACCCTACGCTTAGCCTCACAAAGCACACACACACACATCCACTACTCTGTGTCGTCATAGTGTGCGTGTTTCTGAAACCTTTCACTATTTCTTCAAATCATCCTCACTGTGTCTGTGAAATGTGCGTTACACCGTGTTTTATATCAGCAGAGTAAACAGGAGGACTGGCACACAACAAATTCATTCTTCAGTGTGTTGTCATGAAGCTGTAGAGTTGTTTGGTTTTTTTTTTTGTAGCTTTGATGGTGTGGTGAACTCTTGGGCTGTGGTGGAGTGGTTAACAGGGAGAGTGATGAGCCTGAGCCCTTTCTTTGTGTGGTCTGTGTGCGGCAAGGACTGCAGCCCCGGTGCGAACCACAGAACTCTCCTCCGTCAGCTCTACGTTGAGGTGCACAGTTGGAAACAGGATCCAGAAGAGGGTGCCACAGATCAGAATGCAAGAGCTCCATGGCTGTCTCTCTCTCTCTCTGTCTCTCTCTCTCCTTCTCTCTCCTGTGCTCTCACACTTTCTCACTCTCACATTTTCTCTTTTTCTCTCTCCTGCACTCTCTCTGTCTCTCTCTCACTCTCTCTCTCTGACTCTCTTACCCGCTCTCTCAGTCTCTCTGGTTCACCCGCTCACAGGTAGTGTGTACTATATCCCAGCAGATCTCTCCCCAGGGGGGTTAAACCTCAACACCAAAGCACATGGGCACTAATTATGTCCCAGTTAATCCAGAGGAAAAAAAAAGGCGGCGGTGGGGGTGGGGTGTGAGACGAAAGCGAGACGGAGAAAGGAAAGAGACGAGAGGGAAAGTCAACTATGTGACGTGAAGGGGAAAAGATGATTTTTACTCTGAAGAAAGTAATGATGCTTTTATGTGGGATAGTATAAAGATTTGTATTATTCTCCTACGCTTCCTTCTCCAGTAGTGGTGCACTTTCTGCACCCATGAGACTTAGGTGAGACGACCCTCCTCTGGCTGAGAGCTCTACTGAGCTTTTACATAATCAAATCAATATTGCTCTGATTCACCCACTAGCTGTCACTGCCCTGTGCAAGGTTTCACTGCTGCTGTTTGGCAGTTTATGAGATTAAAAAATCCACCCCCACCCCAAAAAAGGATTGCTTAAAAAAGTTCTAGATTATTGATTTTATTTCTTTCTCCTCTCATCTCATGTCTTCCTCTTCCTTTGTTGTATCCTCCTTTCTTGGATTTAATTTGTCAGAAAAGGAAATAAATAAATGAAGGCGAGAAGCTGGGTCTCGGGGCGAGTTCTGCAGGAGTGTGTGGAGGAGAGATTCCCTCTCCTGCACCCCCTACACACGCATGCACGGGTTACCTGACAGGACGCAGACAGGGCTAAAGACCAAACAGAATGAAAGCATATACCACAGTGAACGTGAAATGCTGCATCAGAACTCGTAGCTACACTGCATGTTTCCTGCCTCTGTAGTTCACGTCTCGTTCTCACACACTTGTGCACCAGCGCCAGTGGAACAGAACAGTGGATGTTCACCACATTTGTGCCCGCCGGAGCGAGCTGCTGTCTTCCATACTGGTGCTGATATTCAGAGACTTTTATTTTATTTTATTATTATTATTTTTTACCTAAAACAGAACAATTAATAGCAGAATGAAAGCTGCTGCTTGTGATTTTCAATAATGACAACATTTCACAAGTCGTAATTTGATTTGTAAAGAACTGCATTGTGTTAACCACAGAAAAATCATACTGAACAGTGAAATGTGTGTGTGTGTGTGTGTGTGTGTGTGTGTGTGTGTGTGTGTGTGTGTGTGTGTGTGTGTGTGTGTGTGTGTGTGTGATTGTCCCCTTTATCATCCTCGCGTCTCTGTCCTCGTGTCCGGCGGGGGCGGTGGTGTCTGGGGGCGGGAGATATACGGCACACACCGCCTCTCATTGATCGGGCCCGTTTGGCGGACTGAACATGAAGCCAATAATCAGATCTTGCTTAAGCATGCTCTTCCTCTGTAATTGACTCTGGTGTATTGATTAAGATGTTGATGTGTCCCAGACTCACTTCTGTGCTAATGCAGCTGAGAACTAACCTCCACCTAACTGACATACACTTATAAACACACACACACACACACGATCATGGGCACACATATTTAAATGAACACATGTACACATACATAGAAATAAAATTAACACATACACACACACACACACACACACACACACACACACACACACACACACACACACACACACACACACACACACAGTCACTGGTCTCAGCCTTTTAGATAAATCTGTCACTCAGATCCTGCACACTCTCTGGCACCAAGACCAAATTAGCCAGTCAATAATTTCTGTAAGAGATATAAGGAGGGAGGACTGTGATCAATGCAAGAGAACAGTGGAAAAATAATAAACAAATACACACACACACACACACACACACACATACAGGTTCTTCATTAGGTGTGCAAGTCTCAAACATCCTGTTTCCCTGGAAACCTTGTGTACTTGAGTAGCTCTGCATCTTTGACTGTGCAGAACGCTACAGTTGCTCCCTGGAATCTTCGTCAGATATCTGTGTTTACGATGTTTTTTGGGAACATTTCACATCCGTCTCCTGCATAAGCGCATTGCAGTCAGATATATAGCAACCTAATACTTTGATCAATTGATTTTAAGTTGAAAAGATTGTAGAAAAATCAAAATGTCTTAGCTTAACTTTTATCAGCCAGAGCTTCAGTTGCTGCAACATATTGACACACGCTTAAATCAGAGGCGATAATGGTCCCGCGTGTGCCGCTGTTTGTGTGTGTGTGTGTGTGTGTGTGTGTATGTGTGTGTGTGTGTGACCATGTGTGTGAGCATGTGTGTGTGTGTGTATGAGCGTGTGTGTGTGTGTGTGTGCGAGCATGTGTGTGTGTATGTATGTGTGTGTATGAGCATGTGTTTGTGTGTGCACGCTCGTGTTGAGGTGAGGCTCCCGGGTTGGGAGCTTCTGTTCAGGACGTTTCTTCTTTGCTGGTGTTGGAGGCCCCACTTGCTTTGTCTTCTCCTTCAACTCCACCCACCAGTGAGATGCTCCACCACTGCTGCAGGCTCCTCACACACGGCAGTCCAGGCCAGCAGAGGCAAAGTTTACGTGCTGGATTTGAAAACTATCCATCCCGGGCCTTTTGGCAGGGACTGTGGACTTCCACGGTAGAGGGGTTGTAATGTGTGAAGTTTTGCCACTGTGTGTGTTTGTGCATGTGTGTGTGTGTGTGTGTGTGGGTGTGTGTGTATGTGTATGTATGTGTGTGTATATGTGCGTGTGTCATGGCCTGGCCCCAGGCCTGTGAGATCCCGCTCCAGTGAGATGGTGCCTGTAGCAAGTAGAAGCAGCTTGCGGGACCTTGGAGTCCCGTGTGTGGACCAGAGCTGTTCTGAACACCCCCTACGCCTCCAGAGGGACGTCCACATTACTCTAGTCCCTGAGCAGCTGACTTCTCCAAGCCCAGGGGCTTGTGAGATGTGTAATGCATTGCCCTGATGAATTCATCCTGTGACGACCTGACTTCCACTGCAGTGTGTGCCAGGTCGATTCGTTGTGTTTCTGGCTCCAGCAACCAGCTCCTGTCTGTTTTAAAATTTCATACAATAGCCACTAGTACAAGCCTCTCACCTTCAACACCCTGCTGTCTCTTAGATTTTGTTGTAGAGGGAATCCTCACCTTACACCTAAGTGAGGAGGAACGGAGTTTATTTAAAGTGAAAGCCACGTTGCTCCAAGAAAACTGGGATGGAAACAGAAAGAGAACTAACCCTGAGCACACAGTGGCTGAACTGGTACACTGGAACTGGTAGTATACACAGTGGTACATACTGGTATGAGAATGGTACTGGAATGATAAGGCCATTGGGAATGTGTGGTGGCGTTGGTACACTTTCACGTTTGACTTTTACACGCTGCAGCTGGACTCCACCACTTGACCTCAATCCATTTTTGAAGATTGAACCCAAAGTCGTCCTGCTGGGATCTTGGTATTACTTGTGGGCAAATTTTGTAATTCTGGTTCGATTAAAATAATGAAATAATGGATACATTTTTCATGAACCCCCTGCAAAAATATCTCCAAAAATGTGCAAATTCAAATGACTCTCACACACACACACACACATACACACACACACACACACCGCACATGCAGTCACTACGTTTGAAATAGCTTGTGGCTCAAAACATTAGAATTTCATATTTTTGAGGTGGGAAAGGAAAGAGGAAGAGTGAGAGAGCGTTAGAGTGAGAGAAGGATAGAGCGAGAGAAGGAGTGATAGAAAGAAACAGCTCTGGGATCGGCTGTGTCCTCAGCGTCTCACCGAATCTATAATTTGCACTTTGGCATAATTGGACTTTGCTGTTTATTGATTGGGCCGCTTCTCATTTCGTGCGTGCGACAGGCAGGTCTGATGGTAAATATTTGAATGATGCGGCGGAAGGGGGCGTGTCCGCCCGGCTTTGGGCCGCCTCCCCTAGCGGCACGAGCGGGTGACGGCGGACACATAGCAGCAGTCGTCTAGGAGTCGTGCGGGGGTCTCGGAACATCACACTTATTTCATTACGCTTTCAATGAGCTTCTGGTTTGACTCTAAGCAGAGGCTACGCACAGGGCAATGGGGATCTGACACGACACAAACCCCCCCAACCTGGGGTTGAGAATATATAAGAAAACACTCAAACGATTGGGCGAGTCATTGTCACGGCTGGTGTGCCGTAAGCGAGACAGATGCTCAGCAGAGCCTGTGGATCACGTTGTGAGTTGTTCATGAGGTGATCCGTTCACCCCAGCAAAGCTGCTGCTCCATGACTCAGAGTGGCTGTATTTAGACGTAACCTGTCTTAGCGTGCCAATGGAAATGATTCACTACAAAACAGAATGTTGCTAGTTTTTTTTTTATCTCTCTCTTTTCTCTGTCTCTCTCTCACACACACACATGCAAGCACACTGGGTATGGCAGAAGAAAACAGTGATGAGGAGGAGAAGAAAGGAAAAATGTTGTCCTGTCTGAGGAGCCCCAACGTGTCGGCCATGCCTGTGGGGTAGTGGAGGACTAGGGCAAAACTTTCAACATTGTTGTTTTGTTCACCATATATATCGTGTGTGTGTGTCGCATGTGTCATGTGTGTCGCGTGTGTATGTGTATTCGGCCATGGTGGATTCAGGGCTTTGGTGGGAGAGATGGAGTATGTGGGTGTCCATGGATGTGCGTACACATGTTTTTGTGGGTGTATGTGTGTGTGTACATATGTGCGCGCGTTCGTGTGTATTTCCGGGTGTATGTGTGTACGCGTGTGGGTGGGTGGGCGTACATGTGTGCGAGCATGTGCATGTCAGCATTTGTGTGTTTGCGTGTGTGTCTGTGGGTACGTGTGTGTGTGTGTGTGCTTGCTCGCGGTGGGTCCAGGCCTTTGGCGGACCCTTGAGAGAGGTGCTGAGTGAGCAGAGTTCCTCTCAGAGCCGAGCCCGTCCGCCGTATCCCTGGACTAAATGTTTGGATTGGCCCCACACCTCCTCTGTGATCCTGAACGGTAACCTTACATTTCAGGGATGAATTCTGTGTTCATGTGCTTTCATTAAAATGGCCCTTTAGGGCAGTGTTGGGCTGCCTGTGCTCTGCAGGCTATCCAAATTGCCAGCCAAGGCATCTTTTCTGGTTTGATATCTGTGTGTTTGTCAAGTTCGCCTGACTAACCTTTTCTTTTTATCTGACTTCACTCCATTGTGGAATTGGACGTGACATTATTGCAGATCCAACTCACTCTCCAGAGAGCCTGGAAGGCATTTTAGCCCTGTTTTATCGGAGGCTGATTCGAAATATTTTATACTGTACCTCGTAACTGAAATATTTAATAGAAGTCACTGAGAGTTTGGTTACACAGATCTGCTGAGCCTGACTTTAATAAAATGCTCTTTGACAAGGTGCACATTCAAGCTTTAATGAACTTGAACAGTTACATTGTACCATATTATTTCATCCCACATCAGTGCCAAATTTGTTAATGACCCATCTTACCAAACTAGATTAGGTCTGGCCCTAGTCCACTTTTGAAGATATAATTTAATCCAAGACTAACCTTAATCTGTCTGGGAAACCAGTCCAGTATGTTTGCATGCACATTATGTCTCTGGCAGTGTTTCAAATCGTATTAAGCTGTCAGTTAATGGTGTATTGATGTTCATTGTAGTGTGCTGTTATACCGTGTTGCAGTATGGGGACAGGACGGGGGGGTGAATTCCCAGGACACGTCCGTGTTCTCCCGCCCGCTGCTTTTGCAATTCTGCTGTCAAGCTCAGAAAAGCAGAGCTGACCCTTTACTGGACTAGCGGCACCACCTGGTTCTGTGTTCTGTGGCGCTAGCAGCAAACCCCACGAAAGGCCGAGAACAGCGTGTGGGTTGTCGCTTCTGCTCCAGCTGTGGTGGGCGGCAGCAGTTAAGACAGAGTGTGTGAGGTGGCGCCCCCTGCAGGGGCACGAGGTGCACGAGAGCGGGGTGTCCCGGGGCAAGTGTCCTGTGCCCTTGGTGACTCATGCAGCAAAACATAGTGCGGGACTGAGTCTCCGAGCGTTCCTGTGATGCAGGGCTGTACAGGATTACACCACATCCAACAATAGAACGCTGAAGTATCACAATACCAATCAATCCGTTCAGGAGCTGCACGGTATGGCACGATGCCAGCACTGTCGCCTTTCCCGATAATCCTGCCCCGTAACAGAACCGTCGGTTTTAGGACACAAAAAAACCAACGAGACGATTTTTCTAGTGCGGTTCCGTCAGCCGAGCCAGACTCTCCTTTATTATGGCGCGTTGGAGCCTGCAGTGTAGTAAATGGGTGTAAAGCGCCCCTGGTTGGGGGGTGAGAGGGGGTTACAGATGGGCCCCAATCCTCAGCTGTAACGTTGGGGGGTAAGAGGGGGTTACAGATGGGCCCCAATCCTCAGCTGTAACGTTGGGGGGTAAGAGAGGGTTACAGATGGGCCCCAATCCTCAGCTGTAACGTTGGGGGGTAAGAGGGGGTTACAGATGGGCCCCAATCCTCAGCTGTAACGTTGGGGGGTAAGAGGGGGTTACAGATGGGCCCCAATCCTCAGCTGGACTGTACAGCCGTGTCGGCCCCTCCCAATCTGCTCCAGACTAATCAGCAGGTGCTGTAATTGGGTTATGTTGTGGTCAGCGGCCCTGGCCAGGGGACGTAATTGGGACAGAGATTTCAACAAAGTGAAAATTAATAACTTTTGTCAAGCTTCTGGTGCATTGTCCTATTAAACCATGAGGGTCAATTAGACGGCATTATGCAATCACGGTCCTGCAGTGGAGAAGCTGCTATCTGATTATAGCAGCGAGTGGACGTCTGAGTGGACCTGTGAGCGGGTCTGGAGGAGACTGGCAGGGCTCGGTAATGACACCCTACGCTCCTCAGTACCACGGCTATCGGGGCTGAACCTGGACCACCTTTATGAGATTTAAGCATGCTGTGGTGGCAGAGATGTGCACACATACACACACACACATGCATGCACACACACACACGCACACACACATGCATGCACACACACACAGACACACACCCACACACCTTTTTTCCTTCTTCCTCTACTTTTCAGTACGTGGTTTTCAGCTTTTTTCCACCACCTTTTTTCACTGAAGTCTGTTGTTCCAAACTTATGGAAACGATATTAAAGCAAAACGTAAGAGAGATAATTGTGGTGAACACTATGTGTGTGTACGTGTGTCTGTGTGTATGTATGTTGTCCCGTCACCAGATTGAACAATCAGTGAGTAGTGTTCCAAACTCAAACTCCTTGTCTGAGAATTTTTAGCACTGCTGGAACCAGGTCCATGTTGGAGACAGGTCCATGTTGGAGACAGGTCTGTGCTGGAGACAGGTCCATGTTGGAGACAGGTCTGTGCTGGAGACAGGTCCATGTTGGAGACAGGTCTGTGCTGGAGACAGGTCCATGTTGGAGACAGGTCCGTGTTGGAGACAGGTCTGTGCTGGAGACAGGTCCGTGTTGGAGACAGGTCCGTGTTGGAGACAGGTCCGTGCTGGAGACAGGTCCGTGTTGGAGACAGATCTGTGTTGGAGACAGGTCTGTGCTGGAGACAGGTCCATGTTGGAGACAGGTCTGTGCTGGAGACAGGTCTGTGCTGGAGACAGGTCCATGTTGGAGACAGGTCCGTGTTGGAGACAGGTCCATGTTGGAGACAGGTCCATGTTGGAGACAGGTCTGTGCTGGAGACAGGTCTGTGCTGGTGCCAGGTCTGTGCTGGAGACAGGTCTGTGCTGGAGACAGGTCCTGCAAGAGACATGCTAGGAGACAGGTCTGTCCTGGAGACAGGCGAGGAGACAGGTCCCTGCAGGAGACAGGCTAAGAGACAGGTCCGTGCTAGAGACTGATGATGAGACATGTCCATGTTGGAGACAGATCTGTGCTGGAGACAGGTGAGGAGACAGGTCTGTGCTGGAAACAGGTCTGTGCTGGAGACAGGTCCAGGTTGGAGACAGGTGAGGAGACAGGTCCGTGTTGGAGACAGGTGAGGAGACAGGTCCGTGCTGGAGACTGGTCCATGTTGGAGACAAGTCCTTGTTGGAGACAGGTCCGTGCTGGAGACAGGTCCATGCTGGAGACCGGTAAGGAGACAGGTCCATGTTGGAGACAGGTCCATGTTGGAGACAGGTTCATGCTGGAGACAGGTCCGTGCTGGAGACAGGTCCGTGCTGGAGACAGGTCCGTGCTGGAGACAGGTCCATGTTGGAGACAGGTCCATGTTGGAGACAGGTTCATGCTGGAGACAGGTCCGTGCTGGAGACAGTTCCTTGCCAGCTGGACTGGCCCCTCCCTTTTATAGTGTTTCTTGCAAGACACAAAGATGGAAATAAACAGATCAATTGATGAAATTGTTCTATTAATGCTTTACTTATTGTTAAGCTTTATTATTCTGAGCATACTCATAAAGGTTTGGTGTGAGAGTCCCCCCCCACCCCACAGGTGCTAATGATTTGGTGTATCTCAGACTCACTGCAGTGTTCCTAATTTAATTATCTGCCAAACTTTCAGCCCGACTCTGTGTCTTGTCTGCACCGTTCCCAGAAGTGCGGCAGCGTGTGGCACGGCTGGGTTTGATGATTCACAGTGAGTCCCTGTTGCGCCCTCCACCCTCCACCCCCTCTGCCCCCTCCACCCCCTCCGCCCCCTCCGTCCCCTCCGCCCCCTCCGCCCTCTCCGTCCCCTCCGCCCCCCTCCGCCCTCTCCGTCCCCTCCTCCCCCTCCGTCCCCTCCGCCCCCTCCGCCCTCTCCGTCCCCTCCTCCCCCTCCGTCCCCTCCGCCCCCTCCGCCCTCTCCGCCCCCTCCGTCCCCTCCTCCCCCTCCTCCCCCTCCTCCCCCTCCGTCCCCTCCGCCCCCTCCTCCCCCTCCGCCCCCTCCTCCCCCTCCGCCCCCTCCGCCCGGGTTAACCCGCTGTCATTACTCCGTGAGCAGATTTAGGGCAGGAGGAAGCACTCAGCAGTGAAGAGGGAGACTTGAAGTCAATGTCTCCGAAACAGAGTCAATATTTTCCTCTCTCTTAATTCATTAAAGCAGTCTTGCTGTTTCTAGTCTGCCTCTCTAGTCGTAGCCTGCTACCGTGATGCAATTAGCCAGATGTCATTTGGACTCAGGCTTGGGGTGGGGGGGGGGGGGGGGGGGGGGTGCTAGTGCTTACTCCTATAACCACACAGCCTTTCTCTTTTTCGATTACTTTATCTTCGAGTAGTGAGGTAATGTTTTTGATAAGAGATTACGTATTATATGGTGTCTCTCTCATTTTGTGAGTACTCTCAAGTGTCACCCCATTATTGTTCCCTCTCATCATCTTGCTTCTGGAAGTTTCCGCCCGGCTCGAGGTAATCCAGATAAATGAGCCATTAGTGCTTTTTGGAGTCCTGTTCTACATTCCATTGCTGCCAGCTTGTTCTCAGTTTGCTGTGCCTTAAACACATTTCCCTACCTTAAGCAGCACTTGATTGTGGCGTGTTCCTTTCTCAAATCACATTTAACGGACACTAACCAGAAATCCATTCGAACCTGATCTTTAGTGAGGCAGTTCCAGGAGCCTCCATTACCTGTCGCTGCCGTGTCCGACAACCTCCTCTGGCCTGGCCTGCCGATGCATGGTCAGTAATGGCTCCGAGGAACCACATTGTCTCAAACGCAGTCGGACCTGATCTTAGTGGCTTATAGCGAGTAGATCAAATCAGCTGCAGTTCAAATGCTCCCTAACACACTTAATGTTGATATGGGCCTATTTGACTCTCTTACTCACTCTCTCTTTCTCTCTCTCTACATCTCTATCTTTCTCTTAATGTCTCTCTACCTCTCCCTCTTTCCTCATGATCTTCTTTTCCCTCTTCTCTCTTCTTTCTGCCTCCCTACCTCTCTCTCCCCACCACCGTTCCCTCGTCAGTGGTGACTGCCTCTCTCTACTCTTGCGTGGCGTGTTTTCAGGCTTGTGTCTGTGGCGGGGGTGATGGCTGCGTGGAGCTGTCGTCTCCCACGAACGAGCGAGGGCTGTTTCTGAGGCATGTGAACGCTGCCAGCATGTCTCTGGGCTCTGCGTTGTGTTGGAGAGCAGGCTGGGCCCTGGAGAGGTTTGTGTGTGTGTGTGTGTGTGTGTGTGGAGGGGGGGGGTGGGGTTGGGGGGTGGAGGCACAAACACAGCACTGCTTCAGATTTATTGAAACTTCGTGTCCTGTCTCTAGATGCCTCGTTTGTCAGGAGACCTCATTTACTCTGGCCCTTAAGACTAATTGAAAATTTGCTGGAAAATGCTGATGTTGTTGGAACAGGGATTGGTGTGTTTTCTTTGCTGGTGTCCCTTGCTGTGCCTTCGCTAATGTGTTTCATCTGTGGAGAACAAACTGGCCTGGTTTACCTTCCTCTCACAGACAGAAGGTTGGCAGTGTTGCATTTCCAACATTAAAACAACACAAGCAAAAATGCACTAAAGTGTTGCTCCAAAGTCTAATGATCTCTTATTAAACTACAGGAAAGGGTGTAGTCCCTTTGGTAGTATAGGACAGTATATATAAAGCCCCCAGTAGTATAGGAAAGTATATTTAATGTCTCTAGTAATATAGGATAGAATGCGTCAGAATTGTTGTCTTGATGTCAGAATTGATGTCAAGGCATGTAAAAATGCGAGTGTGTGGTAAAGGTCCACAGTTGGTCCAGTTGATCCAGAGTTGATCCTGAGTCGATCCACAGTTGATCCACAGTTGATCCAGCCCCTGCCGGTTTCAGTTGGTTCAGTTGGCCTGGTTCAGTTAGGCCCTGTCTCCACGTGTACCTGCTCATGTTATGGTGTTCTCGTCACAAATGTCCTGTCTTTGATGTTATAATGTCTTCAATCAGTTATAATCATATTCACTTAGAACTTGAAGTCTGTTCATATAACACAATCTATTGGGCTCATTTAAAAGAAAAAAAACATTTGTTGGATCTGTGAGATCTTTTTCAGATGAGAGTCAGGGCCGTGATAGTGTAAAGGGGACACGAGTGAGCAGTGCAGGTTCACCATAGTGGTGCACGACGTTTTCACCATTAGCCTTCACCACATGGCCTCCTGGCTCCCCAACACACCCTGCAGACACCACCGTGATTTGCAATTAGCAAACCCGGACAAGATTTTCTTGCAGACGGTGGATCTTCATAATGAGGTCTCTCTTTTTTTTCTTTTTTTTATTGCGTTAACGCATATCAGATGAGACTGCGGCATAAACAGATTCCCCTCAATCACCATCATTTGACCAATCACAGCACCTCGTCGCCGGGCCGCTGCCGGGCTGCTCTGTTCTCTCAGCAGCACGGTGGCTTCTCCAAACAGGATTACATACGATTTGATGAAGTAACACTACCAGGCATCTGTTTTCGATGATGGTCGCCCTGTTTGTTGAATCAGGTAATGTCAGCCAAAACATTTTTCTTCAAATTTATTACATATTTCAGAAGCACTTATCTTAGTCGTGTCATCGTAGCTGCTGTGTTGATGCTACAAATCATGTTCTCAACAGGCCCAATTAGCTGGAAAGCAATCAGAATGATCTCGAAAATGCATCAAAATGTTAATAGTCCCGTGAAGATGTTTGCCTTCATGCTCTCATTGTTTGGAAATGTCACAGTGTACTGTACATGTTTATAAATGCACACAGTCTACTGTACATGTTTATAAACGCTTTATGCCGACCTCAGAGGCAGCTGCATTCATCAGAGTTCAGCTTCAGAAACAGCTGTCCCACTGTATTGTGG